>NC_034011.1:20362357-20621842 GCF_000346465.2 Prunus persica | reverse complement strand
GATAGATGAAGAAACAGTGTAAAGAGATAGATTGAACAAGTGTACAAGGAAATCGAATTTCTTCCATGGTAGCGTGCCGCCGATAACTTTGCAAGTAAAGTAATCAACTTTATTTATGGTTTTTTTCTCCATGGTTGCAGTAATGACGTCGTAATTGAATCGATTCTGTTATGATTTTGGTTAACTTATCTGAGGCTTTTGATTTACAAAACCAATGTCCTAAATGTTGCAGCTGCTGATGTGAAAACATATTTGTTGACTGCTATTAGTGGAGGCTTAAACCAGCAAAGAAGAGGGGTGAGTTTCTTGATTGAGCTGTAGCTGCATATTAATCCAGTAGACGCCCATCTTAGTTTTCTTCCATTTGAGGCCTAACTTATCGTTCTAATATCTTCATTTAAGGCTTAAAGTACATTGTGGTTATGCATTCAGATTCCAAATGGCTTCTTTATTAGTCTAAATTTGATTTGTTATTTCGTTTAGGCATCTGGTTATAAGTAGATCCTGTATAGGACTTGTTGATAGGACTTTGTAACTT
Organism: Prunus persica; assembly: GCF_000346465.2. Taxonomy (NCBI): domain Eukaryota; kingdom Viridiplantae; phylum Streptophyta; class Magnoliopsida; order Rosales; family Rosaceae; genus Prunus; species Prunus persica. Next base: position 20,621,304 of record NC_034011.1, on the reverse strand, counting down.
TTTCATTCCATGAGTGATAAGACTGGTTTGTTATCATGCATGTTTTTTATGCTGATTCAGCATCTTGTGCTTCTTTCTTGATTCTGTTACAGATAACTGATGCTCTTGTTGCAGCTTATATCTTGAATGCTACTCTTCTTGTTCTCAAGCTGGGCCAGAAATTATTTTGGAAGGATTCCAGGTCATTTTCACCATATCACAGATACAAAACTACTGTAAAGGTCCATGTAAGCAAAACTGTCTGTGGATTAATATTGTTATTCGGGTATTTGGTGCAGCAACTTTGATGAAATCTTTGATGTAGACTGGTTTATATAATCTCTATCAAAAGATGTTGAAATCATTAAACAGCTTCCAACAAAGGGAGGAAAAGCAATGATTCCATATAGCATGCGTGTCCCAAGGAAGGGCAATGCAAAATGCTACCAGAATCGTTTAGTGCCTGTTCTTAATAAAAATATTGTAAGTGTATTTCAGGAGAACCTACCACATTTTTGTAAAGAATTTGTTAATTATCATATGCTGGTGTATATAACCAAGGAAGAAAAATTTCCAGTGCTTGAATGAGTGCCTTTTTTGGGATATATAGAATTTACAGTTGTTTGTTATGCTTTCTAATGTGCAGGGTGTTCAGCTCACAAAGTTTGATTACAGGCTTTCAAATAAATTGGATTCAAATTTACAAAAACTTAGGTGTAGAGCAAATTATCATGCCTTGAAGTTTAATGACCTTATTAATGAAATGGGGAAAACGTTGGTTGACAGAATGAGAATGAAAAGCAAGCATTTCATTGCCCTGCATTTGAGGTAAATTGCAAATAAATAAAAAATTACCTGCTTGAGTATTTTTTTTTTCCCCAAAAGATACATCTGTTAGGTACTCACTATAACCCAAGTTTCTTGATGTTCCTATCTTATGGTTCTGTGTTTAAAATCTTAATGCAATTGGCATTTGATTTATGAGAAACGTGCGCAGAGCTAAAATAAGAAAGAAACTCAAGGCTATTAAATTTCTTCTAATGGCCAAGATTAATGCAAATCATTTTTGTACTTCTGTTTTATGTTCGATTTGTATAATCATAAACTTATCGGTATTCATATTGTTTGCTTCAATAACTTTTGGCTCTTTATTGAAGTCGGAATGTGTTCTGTATATTAACCAGGAAAGTTATTGAATATTCGACTAATGTTTATTATACTTAATATCATGTTCATATTGTATGGAAATATTATCGAACGTATTACTGCATTATTTTTCTTAGTAGAAAACTTGCTTCCTGAAAGGTTTGATTTCGTGGGTGATTAGGCTTGTCGCTTTCAATCTTGGCTATCTTCCGGGGGGTGACAAAACAATTATCAGAGTCAGAAACAACACTGAAGAAGGCGTTGGAAGTTGCAAAAAGTATCGTGGTGCCATGAGGTCTTATCAGTTTAGTGGTTTACGTGGGGCATCCTGGTGGATGGTAACAGTTCTGTTCTCAAATTTTATTTTTATTCACTCTGTATGCTAGTTTGTGCTCCCTGGTTTTTATTATGTTCATTATGCAGGTTGAGCAAAACCTATAACAATGGCTTGAGTAATTTTCCTTTAAGATACTAGAATAAATAAATAGATAAAGTTGGATAGTTAGGCCAATATAAGCTCAATTAAGTTCCTCCCAAACTATGCCTGAAATATTTTGCTTCTTATTATTAACAAAGGAATAGTTCTTTTGTAGCTAAAAATAATGAGTATGTTATAGCATGGGAAAATTGTTTTGCCCTATTTAATTTGTGTGTTTAGTGGGAGCATGACTTCTAAGGAACTTCTTGTGCAATGAAAGCAACAGTTGGAAGCTTGCCTTTTCAATCAACCCCCTTTTATTTTATTTTATAAAGTCTGGTAGATGAAGCCATCATTTATGCTTCCCCTTCAGATTGGTTTGGAATTGGATTAAGATATACATGGTTAGTTTTAGGTACTAGAGGAGTGGGATAGGCTGTTTGGATTTTACGTTCTAGTCTTGCTTTGAGAGGAGAGAGGGGGAAGGGGAGAAGGAGAGTGACATTGGAAGTCTTCTATGACTAGTAAATTGGAAGTCTTGGACTCTTATTAAGTTTGTGCATTTTCAGAATGAAGAATAATCTGTTTTTAGGCTCAAAACAAATAACGTGGATTGAATTCTAGGACACCGATGCTACTGTAGATCATAATAGAAGCTTTCTGCTCATGTTCCAGTCAGGGAAACAGAAGTGCAGTATCCAAGATTGTGCTTGATTCGTGAAATTGTTATTAATATTGATTTATGACATTGGTGATTGAGTTGGAGATTTCCAAATTGGACAATTCTTATTGCTTTGCTGATATGGATCCAATATGCTTTGTTTTGGCAAAAAGGGTCCTACTTAATGTACATTATTTGTTCTTTTAGACTTGATACGTATAAGTTTAGTTTTGTCATATGCTCCTGGCTTGCTTGTTCTAACTGTGGGCACACATAAGGCGGAAAACTTTACACGTAAGGCTTCACTGATGTCTTGAATGATGTCATTCAATAGTGACCTGTTTTATATAATTTGTATCTCTGCTTTATAACTACATTTGATATTTGGGGTTATATTGCATGCAGGCAAGCAACCCTGACAAGGTACGAAGTGAATATAAATCATTCTCAGGGTAAAGTGATGCCTAGTGTAAGAGTTTCATATCCAGGTTTTCTACTTAAACCTGACGAACCAAATTTGGTATGAACTACATCTTATGATTGCATCTTTGAGGCCAAAGCAGAAAAAATGCTAAACTACGTACAGTTTAAAAAATAATAATAATAAAAAGTCGAGGCTTTATGAATTAGTTGACTATTCTTTTTATTTATTTATTTAATTTTATACTTTTATACATTTTGTGAAGTCTTTTTCTCTTCTTTTTTTTTTTTCAAAGTTGCCTTAACTTGGCACAGATGCATGTATGCACGTGTGTACTCAGAGCACAAACTCCTTTATAACTCAAAAGAACGGTCGCAAATGTTAGTTTTTAACTTGGAAAAATAAAATAAAATTGAAAGTTACTTTTGGGAAATGTTGAACTTTTATAACGAATATGGCTTCAGTGCAGAAGGCTTGATAGTAAATAGAAAATCTATATGCTGGGGGTTTTCTGGCTAGCTAAAAATGTGTGAGAAATGATGAATCCATCTGATTGCAGCCTATTTAATGTTTAATACCTTCATTAAAAAAAAGGTTATTGACAGTGCTTTGACTATCTTGCATATTATAATGGCAAAACCAGCAAGTGGCCCTAGTAAGAGAGATCAGCATGCAGGGATGGATGAGGACTAATTTTGTGTGTATGAAAATTGACTATCTTTGCTTGTATTGCTCTATGTTAGGGATCTTTTGTTCCATTTTAGTAACAATTTTGTTTAGGAGAAAAAGAAACATATTGCAGTTCATGCTTTGTAAATGCCACTCTTCTGTTACGATGGACACGTGGTATGCCCTTGTTGGGTAGGTTTGGATTGAAACCATGGTCGAGTGCTTGAGCCATGTTTAGTGAGAAGCTTGAATGAATTTTCTTTTCTGTTGTATTTGGCCCTTGTCTTTTCAAGCATGCCAAAAATCATCCTAGTTTTGTAATATGTGGTTTGTGCCCAATTAATTTACTGTGGATCTTGCATTTTTGTACCCAATATTTGATAGCTGCCTTCTTTTGAACGAAGATTCATTGAGGGAGAGAATTACTTTCCTTTTGAATATGAATCGATGTGCAACTCCAACTATCATTTCAAAGGTCAACATCAATTCATGCTAATATAAGGATGGATAACAATTGTCGTGTCCATGAGATTTGAATTCAAGATTACTTTCAACGAAGTGGAGACTCTGTTATTAGACCAAATGGCCATTGACATACGATATAATAGCAATATTAGGCCAATACATGTACACTATAGAGGCAATATTAAAGCAATATAACCACAATACGATAGCAATAGTATTACAATATCACCTATAAAAATATAATTTTTGTCCACTTATTGCTGATTTTTCACATGTTCAGAAATTTTGTTCTCTCAAGCTCACTCGGCTCTCTCTCTCTCTGGCACATCTCTCTCTCTTTGGTATCTGTCTATCGCAGCTCTCTGTCTCTCTCTTGGCTCTCTCTCTCTCTCTCTCTCTAGTGCAACTCTCTGTCTCTCTCTTTGCTCTCTTTCTGTAGCGCAGCTCTCTCTCTGTGTCTCTCTCTAGCTTCGTTTTGTCTCTTTCTCCCCTTATTCGCTCTCTGTCTCTTTATTCATACCTTCCTTTTTTTGTAAATTATTTTTTAGTTGTTATTATTTTTTAAAATAATTTCTTACAATGTCTTACGATGCAATTATGATGCACCTGACTGCTTGTTTTTGAAAGGCACGTTGTTTCTTTCTCCTCCTCATCTTCTTTTTGAATGAAGTATGGCCTAAACTGTAAACCCATTGATGAGCCGTAGTCAATATACATACACTAGAGAGGCAATATTAGGGCAATATAATGGCAATACGATAGCAATAGCATCACAATATACATGCAATACGATGGCAATATGCATACAATATGTATACAATACACAGACAATATTAGTACAATACACATGCAATAGGACAGCAATATTAAGTCAATCTACATACAATACACACACATCCATTACAGACTACAATTTAGAAATGGAAAATAAATCGCCACCAAACCCTAACAATACTATCCCGAGAAGCAAAAATTATTTCTTTCATAAAACTTGACAATTCAATTGTTATTACATAGTCAACCAATCTTTGCTCTATTACATACATACTTCCTACCTATAATTATAAATAATGGAGAGCTCACAAATTCTACTAATTTGATCTTAACTTCATCAATTTGTTCTTCGTTGTATGAGTTAGCTCTCCCTTCTTGCACATTTTCCAAGCTGTTCTATTCTCCTCCCGTGTAGCAATATCAGCAACAACAGGTTATCTACAGATCTAAAATCATAACTGCAGATGATTCTCAATTAGCAAAGAGGAAAACCATTTTCTTTTATAACTTCGGTTCTGAAATATATAACAAAATACAAAGACCTTTGCTTCTGAAAAGGAGCCAAAGTTTGTCAACCAATTCATAGTAAAAACGAAGAAACTAGTGAACCTAACCAGAGAAATGCTAACCTGCAAAACCAACTCCAAAACTTTAACCACATCATTAATACTTGAGATTTTCTTCTCATGGATTATGATTAGAGGATTTTCCAATTCCTATCAGCACATACACAAGTTTGAAGATAATCAGCATCAAGCAAAAAGGGACTTGAGGTGCTGCTAACTTTAACAAGCAGCCATCTAACAGTTTCAAGACATAGTTATCGCTGGGTCAAACTAAAACTTACACATTTCTGATTGTTCTGGTTGGTGATGAAATAAGGGGATATGTAGCCCCTGTCTAGCTTCATTCCCTCAACAACCTCCAACTCATTGTCCAATGTTTTCCCATCCTGCAGAAATTAACATAGTGTGAAGCTTACATGTTTTGGGTATCATTTGGGAATAAAAAACTAAAATAAAATTATTTGCCCTCCAATATATTTCTGTAAAAATTTCATAAGACCCATACATACCTCACTTTAAAACAACAATAAAAAGAAGCTGATATCATCCAGATTTCAGCCCTTGCAATACGGTAACTACACTAATATGCCTATGACAAATCTGCTGACTAGAAACAGACACAGGCAAATAAATTCACATACCCATCAGCACAGCCACTGTCCAGGTCGTGATGAGATACAAGCCAATAGACGACCACCACCAAATTGCTCTTCAATGTGCTGGTCAAGGGTGCAAATCTGTTGACGCTTCTCCAACTTTCTTACTACATGGTTGTTCTTCTTCACCTCCTTAGCAACGGCAACGGCAGCATCACCTTCCTATCAAACAAATAACACAAAATGCCATCAAAGACAGTAAAGTTCATTGCGCATGTGTGTGTCCAAAAGTAAAGTTCATTACCAAAAAAGCTCCTTTATTTCATTTTACAGGCATAGTATTCTTGTTGATCAGTAAAATCAGAGGACTTGAGCTGCTCCAGTGGGACTACCACTGACTCAATTCGCCCAAACAAGCAAGCACTATGAGATCCTCTTGGCAAAACTAGACAACCAATAACCATAACACCCTAACCCTATCACGAGTAGTGACTCTCCAGATTGCATGTGCATTACAGGCCACTGCCCCCCTCCATTTCAGCATGCAGGGAAACTCAACCAATTCTTCCAGCATGTGTACTTTGTCATAGATAGCATCATCCTAGCAGACAGAATCTCATGTGACAATCAAGTTCCATTTTCCAATTTTTTTTTCCAATTTTTCATTATATAGCTAGAGACAAGGGGGCAGATTAGTATGCAGCTCCCACAATGGATGACTGGTCTTCGGTGTTGACTGCTGCTTCAGAATCTGGCTTTCCTGGTTTGACCTCTTCATTGAGTGTAAGTTTTATCTTGGGTGACAACCTCTTGACTTCCTCTATTGTATAGATAAAAATCTCCTTACCATGCTGTAGAACTCACTGCAACAAAAGTACATAGATTGTACGGGATGAATATTCAAAGGCATGAAGTTTAGATTCATTAACCTAATTACTTCTGGCGGAAGTTCATAAATGGGATGGATACCTGAAATTTAAAATAAACAAAAAAGCTTCCTACCTGTAATGAGTCGATCAAACACAAGGCTTGATTAACTACAATTCCAAGGCAGATAACCATTCACAAAAGTTTGAAATTACCCATTATGAAATTAAACATTCGTGAAACATTTTGCATTGTCAGTTTTATCAGATTGAACTACACTTAGTGAAGAAAGAATTTTTGTTTTAAAGTAAGAAAAACCAAAATCCAAAATTGGCCAAACCAGTAACAAAATTAAGCTCCACATCCATCCCATCATCACAATTATCACAATGATAAAAATCAAGCATTACCCACCAAACAAAATCAAACCCATCAAACCAGATCAACCAAGATCACAAATAAGAAAGCACAGAAATTGAGCTCACCTGAGCAGCAGAAATCCTAAGCAGAACTCTCCTGACTCTAGAGTCCATAGCGTCAGAAATCCCCATTTGGATCCTCATTAGCTCACCCACCGTCATAACCCGCTTGGGCTTTCCAGGTCCCGACCCGGACCCACCCGACCCAAGACTCTTCTTGGAACCCGAACCCGGCGATTTGAGACCCAATGCCTTCTTCATCCTGCCGGCAGCTACAGAAGTGAGCGATCTTTGCAACTCCGGCAAGCTGTTGAGCGAGTTGGCGTGCTGGGTCGATGAGTCCAAGTGAGAAGAAGCGAAAGACGATGTGAAAGCCAGGGCCTTTCCGGTGGATGTGTGGTAGGCAGCGACGAAGATCTTAGTGGAGCAGACAATATTATCGATTACGACTCTGCAAAGCAAAAGAAGCTGTGGTCGGTGGAGAGAACAAAATTTCTGAAAATGTGATATGAGTGCAATCAGTGGACAATAAAGATGTATTTATATGTGACAGTTTTAAAATTTTTGGAGAGGGATGGTATTTTGACAAAAAATTATAAAATGGGTGGTATTTTGAGCTATTTCCCCCATAATTATCGCTATTTGTCACTAATTACCAAAAAGAAAAGTATATTTTTCAATTGTTTTTAAACTTGTGACAGCCTTTTTTATTTTTAAATTGATAAATAAGGATTTCTACAGATATTTTGGTGAAAAAAGAAGAAGAAAGAAAGAAAGGGGGTTTCTCGTAAAACCACGCTAACCTAGCTAAGCTTCTACTCTCTGCAGCCCAACCGGCCAGGTAAAACCCTAGCACTCTCTCCATCGTTTCCGGTTTTCATTCCTTGTCCAAAAGTCTCTGAGACTCTGCAATTAATTGTCACAAGCAATCAAATTTTGAACTCTCCCCCATTAGCAGCAGCCAAAAGATTAAACCTTGATTCGGTTTGAAGCACAAAAAGCCATGGCCGAAGAAACCCATATGGCAGAAGCAGCTAGAGAACCAAGGAAGAGGAAAATTGGGAAGAAGAAGGGCTCCAAGGCTAAGAAGAAAGCAAAGATGTTACAGTCAGCGGAAAGCATTAGAGCCATGAAGCCTAAGAAGATTGACAAGAAAATGCAGAAACTGTATCGGAAACGAGCCCGAGACTACAATTCAGAGGACGAATCCGAACAAGACAACGCTACACCTTTGGGCAACAATGAGGACGAGCTGATTGGTGGGTCTTCTTCAGGAGAAGAAGCAGAGAAAGGTGGCGACCACAGTGAAAGGAATGTGGATAATGGGTTCTCAGATGATGAGGAGCACGGTGAGATTCTGCCCGGAATCATGAGATTTACGGAGGGTAGCAATGCGTTTAGGTTGGCATTCAGGAGTATAATAAAGAAGACTGTTCCTGAAGATGTATTGGTGAGTAATAGAATTGAACTCTAATGTCTAATTGTTTAGCTTTTGGGATTTTTGTGTGTGTTTAAAGTAACGAACTTTGAGTGCTTCGCAGGGGCCGGTGTTGTCGGGGCAAAAGAAACTTGTTGCAGAGAAGCTTGCTGAAGAGGAGAATGAGCGCAAGGTCAAGGGTGAGGCTAAGAAGGAAAAACAATTGGTAATTCATATCTTCAATATGTTTTTATTGTAATGTGTATGAATGTATCTGCAACTGTATGTTTACGGTTTAATGCTTAATTGTTAGTTCCTTTTAATTTAATAGGTAATAGAAAAGGGGCATGTGAAGCCTGCCAACTATTTGGACTCGCATGAAAAGTTTCTAATTGGTGTTGCTACGAAAGGAGGTACCCCATTTTTATCCGCTTGGTTAAGATATATGTGATCAGAGGTTATTTCTCTTATGGGCATTATCAAATTTCTTTCTCATACTGACTTAGTTCACATTTACCATGTGCAATGCTGGACTCTCAGTGGTCAAGTTGTTCAATGCTGTAAGTTGCTTTATGAGAATCTAATCTTGTTTGCTTGTTTTCAAAACTTAAATTTTGTTTTGATAAGATTGTATTCTGCTGCCACATTGAATCGTGAGTTCCTATTGGTGTCTAATGCAGGTCAACAAGGCACAAAATGCTCAGAAAGGACTGAATCCTTCCAAGTTTAAAGATGCAAAAGGTGTGCTTTTAGTACTGCAGCTACAATTTGAGAACCCTCATTCTTCTTGCCAGTTTATGTTGTTAGGTTTTCAGATATCAACTATGGACTTAAGTTGGTTTTAAAATTTTAACTGAAATTGAAAGTAATATGTTGGTATTACAGTCTAATGTGAGATTGGAAACATACTTGTCATCATATCAATATAAACTTTTCTCCTCAACCCTCCTCCCATCCCTCTCTCTCTCTCTCACACGCACACACACACACACCCACACACAAACACATCTCATAGTTCATATCATTGTCGGATTTGTTACTTTTTCTTGAGGTATTCTATTGTTTCTCATATCTTGGTTGCCTTTAAAAATGTTGGTTTGAATTCCGGATACCAGGTGCACACAAAATCACCATAAGCACTCAACATCTGTAAATAATCCATATTATGGCAAGTTATGTTCTGCTTATTTTGAAGTGCCATGTCATCATGTCCATATTTTGACTTATCTCACCTGAGACAAAAATTGCAATGCCTTGTCATATGTACCTACAAGCATTGAAACTAGGGTGGCATGAATCTAGCTTATCATCATTTTTGTATATGAAATATTTCCTTATTCCCATGCATCTTAGTCCCATTTTGGGACAAGTTGATCAGTCCCATATTTGTTTGGGAGACTCATTGAACACATGTTTTGCTAGTCAGTGGCTATGTTTGAGTTTATAATGTGGAAACCTTGGTTCCACTTGTGTGTTTAATCTAGTCATTGTTGTCTAAATGTTTCCAGTGATAAAAAAGCGGAGAAAAGAAGCCTTCTTTTCGGAGTTGGGCAAAACGTCCTCCCGAGGTGCTAGTGCTTCTGCAAAGGTTGGTTCCTTTTTCCTTTATCAGTTTCTTGCATTATGCCACAGCTTTTTAGCATCTTGACGTTTCTTACAGGTGGAAGGAATGCTTGTAGACATTCTTGTTTCTTACATTCAAATATTTTAACCATCATATATCGTTGCTCCGTAATTTGTTTGGTGGAATAATCTGAAATATAATTATATTCCTACCCCATGGTTCTGTGAAATTGTAATGGTAGACCTAAACTAAGATGCAAACATCTTCGGTAGTGCCAAATTGCCAATATATTTTTCAATCATCTTTCTTGTGGGTTTTATATATGAGAATGATTTAACATGCAGGCGCATACATCTAAAGGCCCGGTGGATGGTGAAGGGCCTGCCTGGGCTCCATTACAAGATAATTACATGCTCACAAATTCCAAGTTGAAGGACTGGGATAAGATGCCGGTAAGGATCCTTAATCACATCTTGTTAAATGTTACACTTGTCAAGGGCTCTCTCTCTCTCTCTCTCTCCCTCACACACACACAAAAACACACACTAAGGGTGCATGGGCATCTATTAGGTATTATTGTTTCCAGTGACATTTGCTCTGCAATCTATGTACAGGACACAGTTGTGGGAGATGACATTGGAAGAGTATCTGAAGATAGTTCTGATGATGATTAATGCTGTCGAACTGCTCAAACAGCTACATGCCTATTGTTTGTTAGGCGGAATTTTTGTCCACTTAATATGTTTTCCTTGTTGCTACTGCATAGGAATTTTGTTTTCCATTTTTATTAATTGTTATGAATCACTGCTTCAAGATGCGATGGCCAAAGTATGTACATGATCACTCTCTTCTCCTGTTTCAGTTTCTTTTTCTGGTTTCTTTTCATTTGTGCTAGTTTTCTTTTACCTTCAGAATTTTTTGGCCCAGCAACTTACAGGAACCGCGAATCAATATTCTGGATTTGCTTGACCTCGGTATTCTAATTTTACACATTTTTAGGCATTTCTACCATCACACCTGGTCTAAGGGTTGGGCTTTTGGATACAACAACGGGCTCGATGTGGTAGCATCGACCTTTGTAACGATTGAGACTAGTAAGCCCGTCAGTCATAGAGCTGGATGATGAAAAATTATCATGTCCTAGGCATCTGTGGCCTACAACCTTAGCAAAAGGCAAAATTGACGATTTCTAGTATATTTGATCAGGGATCCGGATCAAGCATGTAATGACACAGAAAAAACAAAACAGAGGATCTGGATCCCCACAATAAAGCAGCTATAACCACTATAGTTACAAGGTGAACTGTATTCCAATTGAAAAAACCTTTTACATTGATGGCAACAAAAACAAATAACACCCCCTCCCCTATTGGTATAAAGATATTACAAACTATTCTCCCCTAACTGCATAAGTAACCATCCTCTGTTCCTGTGTAACCTGTGTAACCAGGTCCACAAAAAAAGAAACTGCAATTTACAACTTCAAGTTTAAAGTCTGCCCAACAATGGTTTTAGGTCAGATCTCATAACACTCAACTGGCATACATACAGATCCTGTGCATGTCAAATGAACAGAAAAAGCGAAGGAAATAATTGCAGGCTATTCTACTGACAAGGCAATTACAAGTTTGGCCACCCAAGATGTCATGGCAGGCACTTTTTATAGAGGTCATCAGACCAGCAGGACAAAAATATAATAACTGAGATAATCAACACGAAGCATATTATGGCTGGAAGACCAACATGAATCCTCCCTGGAGAATGATTGAACAGATGAACTTTGCCCAGAGAAACAGAACAGGTGAGGAAAGCTCATAGCTTAAAGGACAGGACAGGCTATGCGATCCGGATAATGTCATTATCTGTCAATCTGTTATGGTGATGTGGAGTCAGAAATCTGCTCCTCCACTTCATTAGTGAAGCACCAGAACCTGGCTTTTTGCATCAACCCTCTTCTCCCGATGGAAACCAAGGCCCTGTGATACAATCATACAGCTTATCACTGCACAAGGAAAAGACACATTAATTTCATTCATTATTAAGTGACAATAAGTAAGTCTTTCCAATCAAACAGCAAGTGTTTCTTTTGCTTTATAAAACATAGTTAAAAATTGTACTCAGTAGCTTCTGGTTCTGGCCTGGTTCAAGGGGTCATAATCATAAGCTTCACCAGCTTTAATGAAGCGCCCTTTCACACGCTTTCTTACATCAGCCCTTGCTTTGCGAGAAGCATACCTCACCCTTTTGTCAAACCTATTGAAAAGACAAAACCAAAAAAAAAAAGATGTTTAAAAGACAGAACAGCAAGCAAAAGTATTTCATGACCAGATAAGAATTCTGTGAAAGTGCAACGACTTCAGCCAGAGGAGAGTGCAGAAGAAAATCAAGATACACTGTATCATTCAATCTACCATAAATGGGAAATAATTAGAAACAAACATATAAGTCTACCCCGGGTAGTGGTCATACAAAGAGGTGAAGAAACTAGAAAAACAATGCAACTTGGTAATAAATGAATGAAGAATCATTACACACGGCATAAAGTGTGTGTATGTGCATGCTTGCACATTAATATATCTAACTTCTGGAAGTACACTTACTTGCGTGCCTTCTTCTTTTCCTTGTAACGCATAACAGCATTACTACGGTTAGCTGATTGCATGGAACTCTCAGGGCATGGAGGACACCATGGCGGCTCTCCCATGAGAAGCATTGAGGAAGCCCCACAGTCTTGACAATCTCCAGCACTACTCTCTCCAGTAACACCCGAAAATGAAAGGTTTGATTGTGCTTGTTTTGCCGGAAAACAAATAATTGGGTCAGTTTTCGTACTCATTACAGAATCAGCAGAGGCAGCATTACTGCATGCTGGCTGTAAAGCATTTACCAGTCCAACTGAAGACCCCTGGAAAAAAGCACTAATAGTTAACCACAAGTACATTTCATAAACTCCATTTTAGACATGCTTTAATAACAACAGTTCAACAGTAGGAAGTATTTATAAATAAAAAAAGGAAAGAAGGAAAAAACAACAAAGTTTAGTATGGCCACTTGCCTTCAAAGATAAAACTTTGGTAGCCAAAGCACTCATTTTATACACATGACTAGTTTAAAAATACACTTTTTCTCTTTTGACAAGTACAATAAACAATAGTTTGATGAAATGATTTCTAATAGTAAATTCCAACTGCCATCACAACATTATTTTTCCTCATTTCATCAAACCATTATTGATACAATAGTTTTCCAAATGCATTTTCCGGCATCAGTTGGAAGAGCAACTGACAGTATGGCTTTGTTCAGACTAAAGAATTACACTTCTTCTCCAGTATACTCACATACACATTTAAAAAATGGTAAAAAGCCTACTTTACTAATGGAACAGCCACACATACTTTATACTTAAGCCAGTCCAAAGTTCTGCAGATAAAAAAATAGCATACGTAATGAGGCTGCTGTGAGAATTAGAAACATCAATGGACTCTACCAATAATCACTATTTTTTGTTTGATATAATGTAGTTCTGTAGTTGATTATTTCAAAGTAATATGGCATAGTTAGTTTTCTAGCTACATAAGAGAGCAATTTCCAGTTATACAGTAACAAAGTTCAGGACAAGGGCCTAAGCAATGAACAAAAGCAGTTCAAGAAAGTCCAAGTAACATAAAGCAATAAAAATGAGATGAAATTACCTCAGCAGCACCCACATCCTGATAATTGGAATTACCCCTGGACATGTTCTTTGCCCCAAACAAGCTATCAATCCCACCATTCTTGAAAAGCTCTTCAGAGTGATTCAGAGATACACCAAATAATTCTTCATAATTTTCAAGATTCAAATCCATTTCATCCATATCGAAATCATCATAAAGGTCATCATCTTCAGGGATTGCAGGACCTTTGGTCCCATGACAGAATAACTGTATATTAATAACATGAAATAAAGGTCATTGATGAAAACACTATCAAACTTAGAACAAATCACACACAGACTTAGAGAAGAAGTTTTTTATAGCCAATGTTGCATTAAGATAGTAATTTTGAGACTCATAATTACCTTAGGCAATGTTGCATTTTCAGATCCGGCCTGCTGGCCAACAACATGAGTAGCAGGGTTAAGTTCAGGCACCGAAGAGGAACCAACAAGAACACCGGACTTATCAACGGAACGTACACCATTCACTTCAACTGTACCAGATGCATTTTGTTTAGCGTTACTTTCTGGAGGGCTCCAAGCACTTCCAGTGCTGTTCTCTGCGATGCTCATCAATCCCATTTCCTGCTCGCAAGCAGATTCGCCTGCAGCAGGTAAATCTAAAACGAATGACCAGATAGAAGACAGTTCAGAAGCTGATGGGCAGCCAGAGTAACAATTGAGCGTTTGCCTCTTATGTGCTGAAGCTGAGGTAGATGTTCCATGACCCATCCAATCACAATTCTGACAAAGAGACACTCTTTCTTCTGTGCATCTTACTAATGCGGGTTGTGAATTGCATCTTTCACAAAGAAGTGTTCTTGAATGACGCCTAGACAGGGCATTTGCAGAGTGGACATTTCGGTCACATGATAAACATAAGCACGCCGCATCAGACCGGCAATACACCATGGACCTTTGATCCCCACAAAAATCGCATATGTAACCCATGTTTCGACTGACTCTTTCTCTCCTCTTCTAATCAAAACTTGTCCAGTTTTGTCCAAACAATTTATCAATCTAACTGAAACCAGCTTTTTAGAAAGACCACAATTCTGCTGAGTGTGTCTTAGTGCAACCTTCAAACAACGTCATAGAGAGATATTCAGTATTATTACTGTCAAAATATCTTAGAGGAAGAAGACGAATAAGTTTTTTGTGGAAAAGGAAATTTAAACAACAAAAATGTTCTTTTTCCTGTTTCCTATTGAAATTGAAACAAGGAGGTTACTATGTCAATTCTAGACCTCATGGCCGCGCATAAAACTTTCCAGATCAACTTTTTCTCGTCTAAGAGATGGTTCGAGTACTAATCTGAAAACTTGAAAATGAATTTAAAAAAAGAAAAAAGATTTTGTCAAACGCAGGGAATAAGGATCCAAAATTATTTCAGCTTCAGCATATGAAATGATAACACAAAAAAAATTATGTGAAGGAAACAAAAAACATGATTTCAAAAAACAGCTTCACAAATAAGTTTATTTTTAGTAATAAAGAGAAGCAAAGAAATTTTCATCGAAAAAATAAAACAAACAAGATTTGCAGATAATGGAAAACAAAGAAATGAAAGCAGCAAGTAAAAAAAAGTGAACAAATTTGACAACTTTGCATCACCCAGAAACAAAAGAGATGAGCTTTTTAGTGAACAGATTAACAAGTTTCCAGCCCCACAAAAAGAAAACAGAATTGAAGGACTAAATCACAAAGACTAGCTTCATACTTCTCATGGAACCAAAATGAAGAAAAGGGTAATTTAAGGACCAATCTCTCGCCATGTCTAGCATATCAACAGACCCACCAACATAGGAAAAACTCAGAAGAAATCTATTACAGAACCCAGAAAAGCTTTGAACTAGAAACAAGCCTGAAAAGTAGCAACAGAAAATTTAACAGACACAGAGTGCATTCAGGAAACTTTACCGTGGCATGAGAGGGAGGATAAGATCGGTAGACAGCTTTTGATTTTTCTTTTAACTCACTAATTAAAAGTTGGAGATTTAATAAAAACTCTACAGGGCAAAGGAACCCTAGGATAGGAGGTTTTTTCCAAAAATTTCTATGTGAGATGGAAAAGATAGAAAGACTGGATATGGGGTTTGGGTTGAGGGGTGGGTGTGAGCATAAGCATAATGTTTTTTGTCAGAGGCCAAAGATGGTGACTTCAGCAAAGTTGATAAAAAGTGCATTACTTATGTGGGTCCATGTCCTTTTCCCAGTGAAAGGAAAAGTTAGGCCTTTCCCTTTTCCAGGTCCCTCCATCATTATAAATCATATTTAATTTTGCAAGCTACTCTCATATCTCTCTGATTCTCTGTTTTCTATTTTTGACATTATTTTTTTCCATTTGGGAATAGAAATAAGGTGAAGCTGTTAAAAGGTACATCCACATGGTCTTTCCAATCTATTGGCCTAATTCCTCATTAAAAAGAAAATAAAAAATGAAAATCTATTGCCTAATTCCTCATCTAAAATTAAATTAAATCAAAATCTATTGCCTATTTCCTGTTTATAAAAAAAATCTATTGCCTAATTCCTCATAAAAAAGAAAATAACAAATCTATTGCCTAATTCCTCATCTAAAACAAAATAAAATCCATTGCCTAATTCCTCATCATATAAAAAATCTATTGGCCTAATTCCTCATTATAAAAAAATATGTGGCCTAATTCTCATTAAGTGGTTTGTCATGTGTCCCAATCCCTTCCTTTACATCTGTCCCTCCATAGTCTTTTGTTTTTGGTTTTTCCTTTGGTCTTAATTTTTTGTTTATCGTTTGCTTTTGATGTTTTCTTTGTTTATGTTTATTTTTTTCATCTCTTTTTTTTCTTTTCCTTTTAAGGTATCCATTTGATAGGCGCCCATCCAATCCAATATCCAAATGGGTACTTTTCTTTCGTACTCTCTTAATGCTAACATCCCATAAATCCGATCCTTAAAGCTCTAGAAACCTCAATGAGTGTCGATGAGGCAACATGGCACCAACAAGACTCTCAAAAAGTGAAAATAAAGTCTCATATGGCATTCAACAATAATAGGTGGATAATGATTATCATCCTGTCATAACTCCATGACATAATATAAGAACCCACAAAAATACCCTACAAATAATACACTTTTACTTGTACCATAACTTTGGTGCATCACTATCACATTGCTTGCCATGTATTGCATATTAAACATGCTAATTATAGTTTAAAAAAAAATCTCAAGAAACAAGTCGTAGATGATGAATTGGATGATACTCCTAAGGTTATTTGTGGGTTTATATAACTTAGTGTGTAAATTATATATCCTTTTCTCGATATGACGTTATGAAAATTTTCTAAGATTATGAATCATTTCTGACTATTAATGATATGCAGATCTCACGTATATAATAGTTGAATTAGGGTTGTCTATCATTATCAATTGATTAATATAAAGATGGAAAATGAAGAGAGCATGCATCTATCAGCTTTCGTCTTCTCATCCCCAATTGATTTCTTACAAATGGGCAAATCCCAAAGAAGTTGGAAGCAACAAGAAAAATGGCAGATGGCAGTGTTTAGGAAGTTGAGTAATAATAATGCATAGTGGAGGAGGAGGAGAGTATAGAAGGATATGATGAAGGAAGGAGAGATGCTATGAAGCAATATACTATGTGGACAGATAAGGCTGTGAAAATGGCTTTGTGTACGTAATCAAAAGCCCACTTGAATGGACAAAGAAAGGACCTGTGAGATTCAACCCCACTTTCACAAAAAGTGCTACCCTTTTTCCTATCTTAATACTATGTTGGGATATTTACCCAACTACCCTTCCTCTTGCTTAATTGACTCCCTCACCTCCTGCCACGTGGCCCCCCATAATATGATAATATCCTCCTTCCCTTCCCTTCCCTTCCCTTCCCTTCCCTTCCTCCCTCCCTGGACTATCTCCCAGTCATGCCATTGATAAAGGTCAAAAGACAGCCAGCATGGCATTGAAGTCTAGCAAAGAGAAAATAAAACAGTTGACCTAAATTCACATTCCATAACTTTAAAAAAATAAAGTAATAATAAAAAAAAGATAGAAAGGGAATAAAAGTTTTTCTCACATGCATTATTAAAGTATTATGAAGATTCGAACATGAACTCACTCATTTGCAAATCAAAGCCATTTTTTATTGGACTAGATCCGATTGGCAATAACATACTAATCTTTAACACAAAACTCAAAATTACTATTTAATTATGTGAAAAAGCGAATGAAAACTATTATATTTTTTATCATGCATGAACAGTATTGAGGGAAACTCAAGAAGGGGCTCGTTGACAGTTATGAGTTGTCCAATGGAAAAAATAAAAAAGAACAAAAATCCTGCAGTTTGGGATTTGGCAAAGTGGAAATTTCAACTAGATCCTTGAAAAGATCTCTGCCCAAGGCACTTTGTAGTGACCCGTAAATAGAATTTCCCATCAAATAAGAGTAAATGGTCCACTGAGGCAACTACAGATTGAAACAGGTGGAGAGCCATTGACTAATCAACCAAGATATTTATGAGATAGACCAAGAAAATATCTTGTAGCTTTTAGTAAGCTGCCAAGACAGATTAACTGTCAATTTGTATTTTTAGAAATATCTAGTCGACTTTGCACCAACAAAATTCTGACAGATCCAGCAACAAAAAAAAAATATATCTGATAGAGAAAAAGGTAGTAAACATATTATTTTTGCTCTTAAAAAAAGTCTCACTTCCAAATCTTGATTTTCACATAAAATTTTTATTTTATTTTAGTCTAAAACAATATTCCCTTTGTATTAAGAGCACTTCCATTCATTTGTCATGGCCAAAAGACAAGGGAAGGCAAGGGGCAATTACTGTTCACACAAATAATACATGCCTTAGTAATTTTTTGATGCATTGCCACTTATTACCATGACAACAACTATTCACATGAGATATGAAGAGAGGAATTTATATGGAGTTTTGGTATGGGAAGTGAAAAACATGGTTAGGTATTTATAAAAAAAGATTTTGAATTTCTTTGTATTTTTTAATTTTTTTTAACTTAAAATTTTGGTATTTAAATTGGCCGCTAACGTCACAATGACATCATCATGAGGTCAGCTTGCCCAGGTAACAACCCATGCAAATCTTGCCTTTGGGCTCGCCTAGGCTTGGGTAGGGCCCACTGCTGCCCGAACCATTTGTGCTTGGTGTGGGCATTCTTTTCAAGGCAGCGCCCTTTGGCAAAAGGGACCGGTGGAACTGCTCTAAGGCCTCATTTGGTTAATTGGAAATGAGACTTGGAGATGAGAAATCAATTGTTTTCCCATGTTTGGTAACTCCAATCATGAGAAATCGTTGCCTTGCACATGCGTAAATAGGGGGAAAGTGAAGCCCTCCTCCCCCTTTGAATTTTAGTTTTCCTCCTCATGAGAAAGTTTGGGAGCCAACATTCCCATTAACAATTTAAAATTACAATATAGCATTAAATGCATTCTTTTTTTATTTGATTTCATATAAGTAGAATTGGAAAATTAAACAAACTTTGTTTTTGTAGGGGTTTTTTCGTTCCGACAGCTACAAATGGGCTGGGCTACCGTAAGGACCAAATGGGTGAAATTACCCCCAGTGTTTGAGTTCGAGAATCAGACCCCAAGAATGCTTCGAAAGGGTAGTGAAACATTAGGAAGCACCTTGGTTATCTTCACCAACAAAAGCAACAGTTGCTTACATATAAATTCTTGGCTTTGCATGAATAGCTTGTGGTATGAGAGCTGAGCATTCATGAGTTTAACATGAGAGAGAGAAAGAGTTGCGCTTTCCTATGAGAAACAGAGTTTTTAAGGCAAGGGGAAAGAGATTCCAAGAGGGTTTATTGAAAAGAGAGAGAGATAGAGATGGGGGAATAACAATGGGTGTGTTGAGTAGTTTCCGGCAGCCAAGGTCTAAAATATCGATGATATCGGAAATATCGGTAGTCCAAAAATATGAAAATTTCAATGGAAATATCGGAATATTATCGATATAGATAAAAATTGAATAAAAACCACATAAATTGTAAGAAAAACTTGAAATTTTTTATTGAAACTTTGGAGAATGTTTATTTAGTCAATTATCTATGAGTTTATCATAAAAAATTAGAAGGAAATGCATTGCATGATGGATTTAACTAATTTAAGTTGATTATACAGCAAGCGGGCAAACACTATGAGTGTAAAAAATATGTAATAATTAATGAAAAAAGATTAAATACACCGTAATCATTTATATATAATGATTTACTATAATATTTTACACTTTATACATTGCATGGTAAGATACATGAATGACTTAGCACCACATAGAGTTCCTACGAGGTTCAAATTTTTCACTATCTTCATCATCTCTATGTGTAGAGTAAGTGTATTGTGAAGAGTAGTCATCAAATGATAAATCCCCAAAATAGTTTTGCATATAATTGTTAACATACCACCCATATAAATATAAATATTTTAGCATATTATCACAAAAACATAAGTGATATGGTGTTTAAGGTGTTGGAGGAGTAAAATGGGAGGGGTTCATATCCCCTTTGTGCTTTTTTCTCCCATTTTTCCCTTTTTTTTTCCTTCACATCGATATTTTAGCAATATTACACCGATATTTTGACAAAATATTGCTGAAATGTGAGCGAAATTATCGACATCGATATTTTCTGATATTATCGTCGATATTTATACGATATGTACATGGATATGTTCCGATATATCCGTGATTCGAAAAAACTGAAATATCCTCGATATTTCCTCGATATTATCGATATTTCATACTATGCCGGCAGCTTGACGAAAACTCTGTCAAGCCCTATAACGATTTACCAGAGGAGAAAATGGGAGAAGATAGAGAAATGAGGCTCGAAATTGCATAGGTTTAAGGGATGAGAGATGAAGCTTGCTCTCTGGATGTGTGTTGCTTGCCCTTTTTTGAGTTGTTTTGTTGGGTAGAAGGTGCATCCCTTTTATAGGCGCTAGAAGCTTATTTTTCCCAAGAAAATCCTAGTTGGTTATCTCCAATTTTACTAAGTCTTCTCCATTTCTCCTCTCTTCCTTCGATTCAACCTCTTTTGTGAAACCTTCCTCTATCCAAACACATAAAGACAAGATTTTTGAGAGCTCTAAGGCCTTCCCACAACTGCTTCAGTGTTAAACTCCTATTTTTGGCTACTATCTCACCTTTTTTCCACCCTTATTTCATGGCAAGAGTTGGTAGGAGAAATGAGTGGGTAATGGCTCTGGTCTAAATGGTGTTTTGCTCAAGTATCCATTGGATTTTTGGATGGCTTCTGTTGGGATTTGTCTTTGGCCATGTGCTGGAGATTTCCAGCAGCCTGCATACAAAGGTAACCTTTGGCTTTTGTCGTTGTTTTGTCTCGAGCCATGTGCTGGAGACTTTCAGATATTGTATAGGTCATTTGAGCCATTATAAGGTGATGGGTTAACCCATTAAGGGAATGTGCTAATTTCCTAGAGTATTGGGCTATTTTTCCTAAAGTATTGGGCTATTTTCTCTCCTTTATGCTTACCCACATATTTGGGCTCAAGAAATGGGCTTGAGTTTCAGGGCTCCCAAGCAGCCCAAAACTTCCATTTCTCGACTCATCAATAGGCTTCGTGAATGCTCATAACCATCTATACCACAACCCGCTCAGCAAGCCCCAAGCATTCGCGTAGCTTGAGCTCACTTAAGCTTGTAGCGTAGCGTGTTGCTTATTTGCTTGGCGTGACACGTGTGCAAGCGTATATGACGAACTCTTGCATACCCAAGTTGGGTTTCTTCCCAAGTTAGGTGTCATACTGGGCTAGAAATATATTTAAGGCCTTGGATTTTTTGGGCCTCAACATTAGCCCCCTTGATTATTGGGGTCATGAATGTGTATTGAAATGGTTCGAATAATCAATTTCCAGCCAAAATAAATTGCAGTGGCATGGTTTGGCATGGGTTTAGGAGCAACTCAAGGATGACCAGTTAAGGGTCTCTGAAATTACAGCCAAGTTTTTTCCAGGAAGGTTGGAGGGGTCGCAATGGTCTCGCTTAAAACCCAATCCTTCTTAAACATCATGGGTGTTACCTTGAAGAACTTTCCTAGGCATTGTAATTTTGGAGGTCACTTACTAGAGTTGACAAGAGTTGGCCTATTTTGTGGCATGACAGAGAAGAAAATTTGGTGGATTAGCTCAAAATAACTTAGCTTGCATGATTTATTTGCTTGAGTGACTAGAGAGGCTTGATTTTGCATGGTTGTGATTTGCAAGAGTTGTATTGACTTGTGTGTTTGATATTTGTATGCTTGATATTGGCTTGCACGCTTGGTTTTGACGTGTATATTTGGTATTGGCATGTATGCTTGATGTTGGCATGTATTCTTGGTATTTGGCTTGATGCTTGGCATTGGCGTGTATGCTTGATTTTTGCTTGATGCTTGGTATTGGCGTGTATGCTTGATGTTGGCTCTGTATGCTTGGATGCTTGGCATTGGCGTGTACGCTTTATTTTGGCTTGATGCTTGCCATTGGCGTGTATGCTTAATTTTGGCTTGTATGCTTGGCATTGGCGTGTACGCTTGATTTTGGCTTGTATGCTTGGTATTGGCTAAGGTGGCATGGTTTAATATAGCTTTTGAGATATTTAGCATGGTGGATGTCATTTGACAGTAGCCAGATGTGCTAGTAGATGGTGGGGATCCAATCTTGGAGTTGCAGATGCAATGAGCTTTGATTCACCATTGTGTTTGAGTTTATAGCACCAACCTCAGAACACTTGAATTTGGCAGACAAAATCTCAGTGAAGGTGATAGCGTACGAAATGGTGGCCAGATATTGGAAGAATTCTTGAAATAGGGCATGTGCTGGAAGGATGTTTGAAATAAGGCATGTGCTAGAAGAATGTTTGAAATATGGCATGTGCTTGAAGGATGTTTGAAATAGAGCAGATGCTGAAAAATGTTTTAAATAGGGCATGTGCTGGAAGAATGTTTGAAATAGGGCATGTGATAGAAGGATGTTTGAAATAGAGCAGGTGCGGAAAATGTTTTGTTTGACATGGAATAGGTGCTGGAAAAACATGACTTGGCTTGGCATGATTAGCTTGGATTTGCTATGAGGATGTGGATAATCTAATGGTCGAGTTGAATCAAGATATAGGTTGGTCTGGCATGATGGTTCACTCTTTCGGCAGCATGAATATAGAGATTGTGTTATTTTCCAAGAGCATCTTGTACAACGCATCATTATCTTCCATGTTTTGCTTGGCTTGAATCTTGGTTACTGCAATCATATTTTGGCTTACAACAGCTTGAGTTCTTTGCAAGTGGCTGCTATCTTTTCCTTTCATTTGGCATGGCATGCTTTATTTTCTGATTTTCTCTCACTTTTCTTTCTTCTTCTTCTTCTTCTCCAAGACCCAAACCCGTGGGTATTGTACGACATTCGGTGCAGAAGATCGTAGCCCAAATCGCCTATGCGCTTAGGTAGTTCAATCCAAACTTTCGGATCACGCTCATCGATACCATAGCTGCGTTCGGTATAGCTGGAGAGGGAGAGCCGAGCTATAAATAGTTCGCCTATCTATATAGTGTGACGAGGACGAAGAGCGCGAACCACAGGGGTAGGTGCAGTCGAACTTCTTACAGGCCGGTCAGCGATGGCACTTTGTGGTCTGTGTACCGAGCTAGCAAAAAACTTGGCTTCGGCGTCTGGTACTGGTATCCGGAGCATAGGAATCAGCATCGAAGGTGATTGTTGAGAGGCATATCCCTACGACCTTTCAGACAATCGGTAGGCTCTAGATGCAGTTCTGTAGTGTGGCCTGTTTTTTTTTTCACGCATTTGTCTGCCGATTGTATATGCATTATGATTGGATTGCCAGAGCTAATCTATGTTTGCCTCTTTTTCCAGTGTCTTTGAAGCGGCTAATCGCGTTGAAGAGGGACGTGGAGGCGATTGAAAGGGTGTGGGGTAAGCTCGCCAAAGACGATGGTTACTTCGAGACTTTGCTGGGCTTCAGAAATCAATTCAAGGTGGGCTTGATCACCGAGGCCGAGAACGTAAGAAAGGAGAAAGAGAGATAGGAGAAAGAGAAAAGTAAGTGTTGTCGTTCGGCAATTTTTACTTTGTTGTTTCCTTTCGTATGTCGTTCCTATTTTGACTTGAATGTTTGCGCAGTGGTAGGAGGGAGGGTTATGTCAGATGTTATGAGAAGGTGGATGGAGTCTCAAGGGCCCTAGCAAAAGAAGAAAGGAGACTCATCTAGGCCAAAGGCAAAGGCTCAGCGTCAGGCTAAAGCTGCTGCGGTCGATAAGGTGACTGTGGCTGATCGAGGGTACCCTCGATGTGGCGCCCCTGTCGAAGAGGCTAAAGGGGCCAAATGAGGATGCGGCCATCCTAATTCCTGGTGGTGAAAGCTAGAAGAGTAGAACTGTTTACCGTTGTCGGTGATGATCGCATTCTGGAGGCCAAAGCAGCAAATGATATTGTTCCATATGAAATGCTCAATATTGCTCCTTAATATTTTTATGGCCTTAATGTGCTTCTACCTCTTGGATTGACTTCAGGTTGGCTAGGTAACTTGCCTTTCTCCCTCTCATTGACTATGTTTGAAATCTGGCTTACTTGGATTCCAATTTTTGAATTGCAGCATGACAATTTTGATAACCAGCTTGAAGATTATTGTTTGTTTGTTGTTGAGTCTGAATAAACTGAGTCATAATCTCCTTCAAAGTTGGTTCTCTTGGTTCATTCGGATTGGCAGGTTTATGCTGAGGATAAATGACATCCGAGGAGATGCCCGAAATATCGTTATACGACCAAACGAAGACTTCCGAATTAGCCCTAAGGAAGGTGAGGAATTCGGCCCGTAGGGGGAGACTGAGGGTAGTGTCGATCCTGACTTGTTGATCGAGCTTTGCCTTAGAGAGGGCCAATGCCAGGAAGTGATAACATGGCTTTCATTCGGGTTAGCGCTGGTTTGTCGATGATGGCATTGTATGCTGTCAGTAATCGACAACAAAGAAGTGTAGATGATCAATCTTCTGGAGGCAGTGTCGATGGCGAATGAAAGCTGGATTCTTCATACCGGCTCAACAAGTCACCTTAGAAGCTCAAAAGAGGGGTGATATCTTTGTTGAGGTACTGAGGCTCTATCTCGAGGGCGTTAAAGGCATCAGCGAAAAGCACGTTAACCAAGCTGTCGTATCGACTAGGATTCGGCCTACGTCGAAATCCTCAATATCGGGCCGTCGAAATCCGCAATAACCTGCCAAGGCTCTCCTTTTGTCGGTCATTCTTTTCGATCGATCGATAACTGTGGTTCTCCCTCCGAGAGGTTCCCAGCCTTGCCGATCGGAAGGAAATCGTGGTAAAGTTGGAATGTAGTCTGATTTGTCCATTTCCTCCTGGCCGATCGTGTCGTATCTTCGGCGGAGGGAGGACTTCAGTTCGAGCACGTCTGGACACCGATCGTCGAGTTGTGCTTGGACCAGGATTAGTGATGGTTGGTATTCCTTGTGCCGATCGTTGAGCCTATCCTGACAGTCGGAGTAAACTACGTATTCGTGGTGGTGTTCCTCTGGGGAGGGAACGAACAATCGTCGAAATGCGGATGGTTTGCCTACTTCCGGTTTCTTTCCCTTGTCATGCTTCTGAATGACTGCCCCTGCCAAAGTTGCATGGTTTTCTCCAGACCGTCCTGCAGTTGGGCCGAATGTGATTGCTGGTCATAGAGCTGCCTCTGAGTGTTGTCGAGTTTGAAAGAGAGAATATTGTTGTGCTCTTGCATCTTTGCCATTTCTTGTTGTTGGGCTTCCATTCGAGCCTCTAGAGTGTTTTGTCGAACGGGCGTCTCCGTTTGAGGTGTGTTGGGCAGCCTAGCAAGGCGGGTGATTGGACCATCGATAGCAAGGGATGAAGGCGGATTCATCTTTGCTCAAAAGAGAGATATGGAATGTGCGTTGAGCACTTGGAAGGCCATAACTTGGAGCTCAATCAAAAAAAAAAAAACCTGAAGACTTTTCCCGACGAAATTTCGTCGGGAGAGGTCTGCGGACCTGTGCCGACGAAATTTCGTCGGGAGAGGTTTACGAACCTATGCCGACGAAATTTCGTCGGGAGAGGTCTGCGTACCTATGCCGACGAAATTTCGTCGGGAGAGGTCCGCGTACTTATGCCGACGAAATTGATTAGGTTTTCCCCGACGAAAATATCTGTGCCGACGAAATTTCGCCGGGAAAGGTTATTTAAAAAAAATATATATATATAAACTTGGTATGTTTAGGTTAATTAATTTTTTAAAATTTTATCGTTAGTAACTAAATAATACATTTGTCTTATTTAATTAGTGAAATTAGTAATTATATTTTAATTTTTATTTATTTAGTGAATAATTAGCATCAAATTTATTAATTAACTTTATGAATTATATTACTTAATAAATAGTAATTCACTTTTTCATTTTTCTTTTTTCCTTGAGTATTCACCAAGGAAATTTAATTAAGACACCCAAACGAGAATAAGCAATTTATTTATTTATTTTTTCGTTTTTGACATGTCCTTTCAATTTAAATTTGAATGAAATTAGGTTTGAAAATTGCACAAAATAATTTAAAATAATTATTTATTATTTATTGAGCAATTTCTTTTTTTTTGATTTCATGCATCTTTTCGAGATCTAGAACGTCCCAAGTCGCTGGAAGCGGCTTGAGTTCCCCAGACCCCCAAAAAACGCTGTTTTATGCCGTAAAACTGGATTACATCTTCTCAATGTAACAGCACAGACATATTTTCCTTACATTTTCTTAATGTCGTGCAGACAAAACTTCAGTTTTGAACATAGGAGACAGTAGGTGATGGGCGGACTCATTTTCTAAAAAAATATGTAATTTTATTTAATAAATATTTTATTTATTTTTAAGTGTTTTCACTTGTTAATTTTACTTTGACGCTTTTGTGATGGCACATGTGCGCACCATGCTCGACAAGCCTCCCGTAGTCATGTTGATGACAGATGTCAAAGTCAGGTGTGCACAGGCTGTGTTGTGGACAGATATGAAATAAGTAACATATTTAAATATTCACTAAAAAATAATAATTAAAACACAATTACTAATTAAAGTAATTCAAAAACGGAAAGATATTACTTAATTACATATATTAAACTAAGGAAGTTGGCCAAAAGAAAAAGTTAAGAAACTAAATTTATATTTTTAAATTTTTAAATTTTAAAAATTTTTATTTTATAAAAATAAAAAAAATAAAAAAATAATTACATACATTAAACTAAGGAAGTTGGCCAAAAGAAAAAGTTAAGAAACTAAATTTATATTTTTAAATTTTTAAATTTTAAAAAATTTTATTTTATTATAAAATAAAAAAAAAAAACCTGAAAACTTTTCCCGACGAAATTTCGTCGGGAGAGGTCCGCGTACTTATGCCGACAAAATTTCGTCGGCAAAGATCTATACCGGCAAAATTCGCCGGATTAGGTTTTCCCCGACGAAAATATCTGTGCCGACGAAATTTCGCCGGGAAAGGTTATTTAAAAAATATATATATATAAACTTGGGATGTTTAGGTTAATTAATTTTTTAAAATTTTATCGTTAGTAACTAAATAATACATTTGTCTTATTTAATTAGTGAAATTAGTAATTATATTTTAATTTTTATTTATTTAGTGAATAATTAGCATCAAATTTATTAATTAACTTTATGAATTATATTACTTAATAAATAGTAATTCACTTTTTCATTTTTCTTTTTTCCTTGAGTATTCACCAAGGAAATTTAATTAAGACACCCAAACGAGAATAAGCAATTTATTTATTTATTTTTTCGTTTTTGACATGTCCTTTCAATTTAAATTTGAATGAAATTAGGTTTGAAAATTGCACAAAATAATTTAAAATAATTATTTATTATTTATTGAGCAATTTCTTTTTTTTTGATTTCATGCATCTTTTCGAGATCTAGAACGTCCCAAGTCGCTGGAAGCGGCTTGAGTTCTCCAGACCCCCAAAAAACGCTGTTTTCTGCCGTAAAACTGGATTACATCTTCTCAATGTAACAGCACAGACATATTTTCCTTACATTTTCTTAATGTCGTGCAGACAAAACTTCAGTTTTGAACATAGGAGACAGTAGGTGATGGGCGGACTCATTTTCTAAAAAAATATGTAATTTTAAAAAATATGTAATTTTATTTAATAAATATTTTATTTATTTTTAAGTGTTTTCACTTGTTAATTTTACTTTGACGCTTTTGTGATGGCACATGTGCGCACCATGCTCGACAAGCCTCCCATAGTCATGTTGATGACAGATGTCAAAGTCAGGTGTGCACAGGCTGTGTTGTGGACAGATATGAAATAAGTAACATATTTAAATATTCACTAAAAAATAATAATTAAAACACAATTACTAATTAAAGTAATTCAAAAACGGAAAGATATTACTTAATTACATATATTAAACTAAGGAAGTTGGCCAAAAGAAAAAGTTAAGAAACTAAATTTATATTTTTAAATTTTTAAATTTTAAAAATTTTTATTTTATAAAAATAAAAAAAAATAAAAAATAATTACATATATTAAACTAAGGAAGTTGGCCAAAAGAAAAAGTTAAGAAACTAAATTTATATTTTTAAATTTTTAAATTTTTAAATTTTTTATTTTATTAAAAAAAAAAAAAAAAAAAAAAAACCTGAAGACTTTTCCCGACGAAATTTCGTCGGGAGAGGTCTGCGGACCTGTGCCGACGAAATTTCGTCGGGAGAGGTTTACGAACCTATGCCGACGAAATTTCGTCGGGAGAGGTCTGCGTACCTATGCCGACGAAATTTCGTCGGGAGAGGTCCGCGTACTTATGCCGACGAAATTTCGTCGGCAAAAATCTATACCGGCAAAATTCGCCGGATTAGGTTTTCCCCGACGAAAATATCTGTGCCGACGAAATTTCGCCGGGAAAGGTTATTTAAAAAAAATATATATATATAAACTTGGTATGTTTAGGTTAATTAATTTTTTAAAATTTTATCGTTAGTAACTAAATAATACATTTGTCTTATTTAATTAGTGAAATTAGTAATTATATTTTAATTTTTATTTATTTAGTGAATAATTAGCATCAAATTTATTAATTAACTTTATGAATTATATTACTTAATAAATAGTAATTCACTTTTTCATTTTTCTTTTTTCCTTGAGTATTCACCAAGGAAATTTAATTAAGACACCCAAACGAGAATAAGCAATTTATTTATTTATTTTTTCGTTTTTGACATGTCCTTTCAATTTAAATTTGAATGAAATTAGGTTTGAAAATTGCACAAAATAATTTAAAATAATTATTTATTATTTATTGAGCAATTTCTTTTTTTTTGATTTCATGCATCTTTTCGAGATCTAGAACGTCCCAAGTCGCTGGAAGCGGCTTGAGTTCTCCAGACCCCCAAAAAACGCTGTTTTCTGCCGTAAAACTGGATTACATCTTCTCAATGTAACAGCACAGACATATTTTCCTTACATTTTCTTAATGTCGTGCAGACAAAACTTCAGTTTTGAACATAGGAGACAGTAGGTGATGGGCGGACTCATTTTCTAAAAAAATATGTAATTTTATTTAATAAATATTTTATTTATTTTTAAGTGTTTTCACTTGTTAATTTTACTTTGACGCTTTTGTGATGGCACATGTGCGCACCATGCTCGACAAGCCTCCCATAGTCATGTTGATGACAGATGTCAAAGCCAGGTGTGCACAGGCTGTGTTGTGGACAGATATGAAATAAGTAACATATTTAAATATTCACTAAAAAATAATAATTAAAACACAATTACTAATTAAAGTAATTCAAAAACGGAAAGATATTACTTAATTACATATATTAAACTAAGGAAGTTGGCCAAAAGAAAAAGTTAAGAAACTAAATTTATATATTTAAAATTTTAAATTTTAAAAATTTTTATTTTATAAAAAAAAAAAAAAAAAACCTGAAGACTTTTCCCGACGAAATTTTGTCGGGAGAGGTCTGCGGACCTGTGCCGACGAAATTTCGTCGGGAGAGGTCTGCGTACCTATGCCGACGAAATTTCGTCGGGAGAGGTCCGCGTACATAAGTCATATTTCGAAAACTCAGATCAGAAAACTTCCTGATGAAAGTTGTTCATCTGCTCGAGTATATAGCCTATATAATTTGTATGATTTTTGAATTTTTCTGATGGTTCAAAGTTGGTCTGCAACTTTTGTGTTCATCCATGGCTAGTGAGTTTCTAAAAATTCTGCTTCTGCATGTGTCTTTATCTTCTGATGCTTGGATGATTGCGCTTGCTTCACAAAATTTGCGCGAAATTATGTGGTTTATAACATATCCAAAATTGAGGACCATCCACCCATTGTAGTGCTCTCTGCCTCCATTTTTCTGAAGCGTGTTCTTGGATTGATGTTGATGCCTTTGTTGCATTCTTGTTTTCTATGCATGAATGCTTGAGTTCCTCTGCATTTCCCAGAATTTGTGAACTAGAAATTGAATTATGAGTTTGAGCTTCTAGTTTAAGGTTCTAGCTTGGTGATAAATAAGGGTCATACAAGCTCATTGGGTAATGCATGCCAAGTGTTTGTCAAAATATCTCAAAGTAGCTTGCTGGATTTTTTTGAACTTTTGAAATGTTTATCTTAGAATCTGAG
This sequence comes from Prunus persica, assembly GCF_000346465.2. NCBI lineage: Eukaryota > Viridiplantae > Streptophyta > Magnoliopsida > Rosales > Rosaceae > Prunus > Prunus persica. The sequence continues at coordinate 20,590,969 of NC_034011.1, read as the reverse complement.
TTGGAGATGATAACAGACTTCACACTAGCTGTGTTGGAACTGGTTTTGTGCCATTTGAAGGAAAAATGAATTTTTTGTGCAATTTCAAAGTAACGGTTAAGCTGCTAGAGCCATGGAGTTCCTGCAGCATGGCCTATTTCGGGAATCTATTTGACATGCTTCCCTAGCTCTAAATGCAACGAAATTTTGGAAAAAATGAAGCTTGATATGTCTAGTTCTAATCTGGAAAGTTTGGGATTTGTTGGTTGTAAGCTTGATTTCTAGTGATTTTCCAAAGGTGGGATGTTCCAACTAGAATGGTTGGAAAGCTTGTGTATAAGTTTTGCTTGGCATGTTGCTTTTGTTTGAGAATTTAGCATGTCCTTTCTCTTGGCATTGAGTGCTGATCTGGGCATTGCTAGATCATGATCTTGAGAAATATTGTTGTGAGGGCGTGATGTCGTATGATATTGTTGCAAGAGCATGAGTTCTTCAATTTGTTTGAAATGCCTGAACTGCTTGGAATGCTTAAATGAAACGAAATTTCTTGGCATGTGGATTGGTATTACCCCCTGCGAAATTTGTCAAATGCTTGATAGATGAGTTTGCTTGCACTCTGAGAAAATTATGCTTCCGGCACCTCCCTTTGTGTATGAGTACCTTTTTGGCGCTTGATTTTGGCTAACGTATTCTCTTGTTTAAAAGCTCCAAAGCATGAGAAGTCTAATTTTCTAGGATTTTGATAGCATGAAAGTGAGTTTTGATCGCTTGCAACTTGTCTTTGGAAAAAATTATGCTTTAATAGCGATTATGCTTCTGGCGCCCCTTTTTCGTTTACAAGTTCCCTTATGGCACCTGATCTAGCCAACATACTCTATTGTTTCTTTTTCAGGCTTGATTAAGAGGTTCCAAAGCATGAGAAATGTCATCTTCTTACTAATTTGTTAATGAACTTGATGGTATGAAGGTGAGTTTTTGGTTGCTTACACCTTGACTTGCAATATGAAGGCTTATGGAACATTTGAATTGCTTGACCAAAGAGACTTTGGATGAGACAGAGAACAAACTAGTTGTTGAGGCTGCTTTGAGTTTTCATTCAGAGATGTAATGATTTTGTTGAATTGTTGCAAAGATAAATTGAGCTTTGGGGGTGAATGGGCATATACACTGGCATGATGTTTGAAATAGGGCAGGGGCTTTGAAATAAGGCAAGTGCCTAGAGAATGTTTAAGATATTAGAAGTGGTGGAAACAATGATGAATGAATGTATATAGCTTGGACTTGGTTGAAGATGTGAATAATGTTGAATCACACAACTCTTGGAACCGAGGTATAGCTTGATTTAGCATGAGAAACTTTGAAGTGCCGATGCTTGACTCCCTTTTTTTAAATTTTATTTACAGATTTACTTGGCACGAAGCCCCCAAGTATTTTGGAGTTTGCATGTGTAGTTTGCTCAATGGCATGAATGATGGATTTGCCTAAGCCCCCAGTCCTCGTACAAGATCTGGTTTTGCTTGAGAATGAAGATCTAAGAAACAAGGAAAAGGCACATGTCAGTCACCCTTATTTTGCTTGTTCTGCAAAGTAGATAACCAACAAAAGGGGGAACACAAAGAATAGGGAATGTTCTTATCGCTTTATTTTCTCTGGTTTATTGCTTATGGTCGTCTTCTTCAGAGGCATTGGTGAAGATAACGGCATGATCCCTAGTAGAGTCGCCAATTTATGTAGGGGCTTTTTCGTTCCGACATCTACAAATGGGCTGGGTAAGGAGCAAATGGGTGAAATTACCCCTGTGTCTGAGTTCGAGAATCAGACCCCAAGAATGCTTCAAAAGGGTAGTGAAGCCTTAGGAAGCACCCTGGTTATCTTCACCAACAAAAGCAACAGTCGCTTACAAATAAATTCTTGGCTTGGCATGCAAAGATTATGGTACGAGAGCTAAGCATTCATGAGTTTAGCATGAGAGAGAGAGAAAGAGCTGTGATTTCCTATGAGAAACAAAGTTTTTAATTCAAGGGGGAAGAGATTCTAAGTGGGTTTGTTGAAGAGAGAGATAGAGAGATGGGGGAATAACAATGGGTGTGTTGAGTAGTTTCCGGCAGCTTGACGGAAGCTCTGTCAAGCCCTGGAATGATTTACCAGAGGAGAAAATGGGAGAAGATAGAGAAATGAGGCTCGAAATTGCATAGGTTTAAGGGATGAGAGATGAAGCTTGCTCTCTGGATGTGTGTTGCTTGTCCTTTTTTGAGTTGTTTTATTGGGTAGAAGGTGCATCCCTTTTACAGGCGCTGGAAGCTCATTTTTCCCAAGAAAACCCTAGTTGGTTCTCTCTAATTTTGTTAACTCTTCTCCTCCATTTCTCTTATCTTCCTTCGATTCAACCTCTTTTGTGAAACCTTTCTCTATCCAAACACATAAAGACAAGATTTTTAGGAGCTCTAAGGTCTTCCCGCAGCTGCTTCAATGTTAAACTCCTATTTTTGGCTACTATCTCGCCTTCTTTCCTCCCTTATTTCATGGTAAGAGCTGGTAGGAGAAATGAGTGGGTAATGACACTGGTCTAAAGGGTGTTTTGCTCAAGTATCCATTGATTTTTTTGGATGGCTTGTGTTGGGATTTGTCTTTGGCCATGTGCTAGAGATTCCCAGCAGCCTGCATACATAGGTAACCTTTGGCTTTTGTAGTTGTTTTGTCTCCAGCCATATGCTGGAAACTTTCAAATATTGTATAGGTCATTTGGGCCATTCTAAGGTGATGGGTTAACCCATTAAGGGAATGAGCTAATTTCCTAGAGTATTGTGCTATTTTCTCTCCTTTATGCTTATCCACATATTTGGGCTCAAGAAATGGGCTTGAGTTTTGAGGCTCCTAAGTTGCCCAAAACTTCAATTTCTCGGCTCATCAATAGGTCTCATAAATACTGTTGGTAATTTTAACAACAATATTAAAACCTTGTAAGTGCACAAATCAAATGATAGTATAGTAAGCAAGTAAGGGTCGATCCCACAGAGATTGTGATCTAAAGTGATGTTTATCAATGTCACACAATGAAAACTAAAATACAATTAAACACGAAAACAAAATAAAGATTGAAACCACAAGGACTTCCACACACACGCCAACACCAAGGGGGGTTTTGATTTGATTTTGTGAATAAAACAAAATAAGGAAAAGAAAACAAAACAGAATTTAAATTAGAGTTTAAGAGAAATTGGTTTAAAATCAATCAAGAACAATAGCTAGGACTTACTATCCACCTCCAAACAATCAATCAATCCATAAACAACAATAGATAATCAATTTCTAGCAAACATATGATGACGACACTCACAACAAGATCATGGCATTTGACTCGAGTTGTATGATTCTCTCTTAAGTGTATGTAAAGTGTATGACATTTACATCAATACATGTATTCTTAATTGAAATCTAGTATGACATTTACTCAAATTAACAATCAAGAATCCATTAAGATCAAAGAGAATATGAGTGTCACAAAAACCCTAAAACATGGCATTGGTTATTAGGAATTCAAGAATCGATTCCTCATAACTAGTTCTTAACCCAATTATTCGTTGCAAACAAGAACACATTTAATATGGCAATTGACCTATGTTCTACAACAATTTAATTCCAATACATTCTTCTAAGTTAGCTACTCAAAGAAACAAAATATCAGAATTCACATAACATAGAGAAACTGAAATCATCACGCTTGTAGAAACTGAAAATCCATTCAAACTTGTTTATAAAATTGAAATTATGTTTAGGGCTTCAAGATTAAGCCCTAACTAACAAGAAATTAGTTACTCATGTTCTTGGATGAACTCGAAAATAAATACATAAGAACTGAAAATTAAAAGAAGGAAGGAAAAGAAAGAACTCGTTGGCAGCTTTCTCCTCTTGCATGGTTGATCTCCTTAGGACGTGAATGCCTGTTTTGGGGGGCCTTGGCTGGCCTTTTATATGACTTATATCGGAGTTCTAAACCCTAAAATTGACTGAAAAGTCGTCCAAGAAGTCTTGGTAAACAAGGAATCCAAATAGGAAAGTAAAAATCACAATTCCTAACTCCACAAGGAAATACAGCTCAGCCCAATTATCACACGATTTGGAGATCATCAGCCTTCTAGAAAAATCAGTAAAAATATATTTTAGAAAGATAAATGTCTTATCTTTCCAACCATATATAGCACGTAACTTGAAAAATTCAGGAAGGCTTCCGTTTCTTCACATTCACGTAACATGTACGAAACTATCCTGTCTGCATGTGGGCTAAATTTACTTGTAATACTGTACCAATTGGCTTAGTAGAAAATTCTAGAAAAATCACAGATTTAACTTCAAGATGTTAGCTTTCATCTCCAATTAGCCTTGCACTAAAATTCCTCCAAAAAGTTGATTTTCCCTTAAAAACCTTCTAAGAGCGTAGAAAAGCTGAAAATCAGAAAAGTAAAGTAATAAGCCCTTTTAAAATCTAATTCTCCTACAAAACCTAAGTAAAAAGAGTACATAAATGAGTACATTTATGGACTTATCAAATACTCGTAACCATCCATACCACAACCCGTTCAATAAGCCCCAGACATTCGCGTGGCTTGGGCCCACTTAAGCTTGTAGCGTGACGTGTTGCTTATTTGCTTGGCGTGGCACGTGTGCAAGCGTATATGACGAACTCTTGCGTACCAAAGTTGGGTTTCTTCTCAAGTTAGGTGTCGTACTGGGCTAGAAATATATTTGGGCTCAGCCTTGGATTTTTTGGGCCTCAACAGTTTTACATTCCTACATAAACCAAACATGTGAAAGGAAATAAAGTGGTATTTCTTGGTTACTTTCCGAGGATTACCAAAAATGGAAAAAGAATCTCCATTTTCCATCCCTTGAAAAATGATATAGGAAGTGATTTTCCTTGAAATATGTTTTGTGAACCAAACAGAGCCTAAAGAATTTAGATTGTACTCATTCCAATTCAATATCTCCCTTCCAATTTATAAGGGGTATACTTAAACTATAACAATTCTTGCATCTAGAAAGCTTTTAGTGCATTCTGTAGCACAAAATAAAAATTTGTTGTAACCTTAAGCCTCATTTGGTTCACGAAATTTTTTTTTTTTGAGAAATAATTTTTCATGTTTTTTTTTCTAAGGGATGAGAAATGAAATATTTCTTTCTCATGTTTGGTATTGCTAAGAAAGTAACCAGGAAATACCACTTTATTTCTTTTCTCATATTTGGTTTGCTTAGGAATGTAAAACAAAGTTGTTTAATTTTCCAATTATACCCATATAAATTTTTTTTAATCTTAAAAAATTGCATTTATTGTAATTTTATGTTGTTAATGGAGACAAAATGATCATAAAAAATATGCATTCAATGCTGGTCAATTTTCCCTATGATTTTTTTATGTTAAAACAGCCAAAATTGGATGAAATGGAACTCCCAACAATATATGATAGAATCTTGTTCCTTGTTTTATGTTACATTTATTTATGGGGCTTTATTTATTATCAATAATGTCTTAAGAGGGAGGGCAGGTGACAGGTGTTGTTTGATTCCTCTGGTTCTTCAGCCATTTCACGTACAACTTTTCACAAAAATCAGCACAAATTTTCATGCTGAGAAGAACAAAGCCTATAATAGCTCCATCCATAAAGTCAATATTAACATATATGTTTGGAATCAGAGATCTGCCCTAGCTCGCCACCACACTGCAACTCTCCAGTCAGAATAACAATCAGAAAGCCAGATGTTGATAAGACTAGACCAACCAACATGTGTACGCCTATATATAATACTCAATTTCTTCCTGGTTTCCCCACATTTTCTCAGCAACCAAACAAGAGAAATCACACTCACCGAAATGTAGTCGTCCACGTCACCAGGCACGTAGGTGCCGAACCCGGAGGACGAAGGCTCTGCCTCGACCGACATTGAGTAAAAAAAGAAATTTGAAGCTTGAGTTGAGAGAGAGGCTCAATACCAAGTCTTTGATGCTTGGAAGCACTTATAGAGAAGCGAAATGGCCGTGACTGCGATATATTTAAAGAGTATAGCCGTATATTCGAATATTTTAAATCTAAGGTCCAATGTATAGATAACTTTTTTAAAACTATCTATAAATAATATACACCTTTAGGTCCAATGCATCTACTGATAATATATCCTGCTTTGGTTACTGCCGTTCAATAAGTTGTGAAATAAAGTGCTCTTGCCCGAAGCCCAGATAACAATCTGAAATTAAAGTCAATTTCATCGCCTGTAAAGCACGGTAAAACAAATGTTAGCAAGCAAAGCAAGAAAAAGCCACATAGTACCTGGAGAGTATTAGGAGCTGATGGTTAACTCCATGTGAGTAACCAAGTGATCAGAGAAAGATACTCTCATAATTCCCATGTTGAGGTGTTCCCAAGGACCAACCACCATGCTTCGTTTTTCACCTGTAAAAGAGAATCTGAAGCTTAGTTTGGTTTCTCATTACTAGTTTAGAACAAGAAGAAGTTTTTACCTTAGCGAAACGCGGTCAGTTTGATGTCTAAAGAGCGAGACTCTCCGCTGTCCTTTTGCTGAAGTTTTAATTTCATTTCGATGGTGGAAAAGGCTGCAGATCCTCAATGATATTAACACCTGGAATTTCTTATTTGTGGTTTTGTAGAAGGTTTGAGTCCTCCTGAAATGGCCCTCTATTTTTTTTTAGCGTAATGTACTGTGAAAAGTAAAAACACAAAAGAAGAGCTTCTCTTGGAGGACAAAGGAAAAAAACAAAACAAGATAAACAATACAGGAAAGAGGCATGGACTAACAACATTCAACCGATTAACATCTCTAACTAATCAACTCATATGCTTGCTGTAGAATGTAATAATATAAACAAGGCAGAATGCCCAATTTGCACTCGTCTTTTATTCTAGGCAAGTACTACTACTAAGAAGAATACCTGCATGACCATTTGCAGAAGATGCACGCAAGTAATTGAGCTTGAAATCCACCTACTGTTAGCACATATATCTATCATGGCCTGGATGATTCGTATACTTTGATCCAATACTGACTTCAAGTCTGTGACGTAATCACTGATTGGTAATTCTAACGATGCGAGAAATGTGTCTGAATCCACTTCGCTCACCAGCTAGTTGTTATAGGTCAAGTGTTAATTGTCTCCAATTTCAGAATCCACTGTCCTAGCTCAAAGGGAGATAGGTGTAAATGATTTGAGTTTATTGATTGTTAGGCTGGCGGATTGTGACGGACATTTACTCTCATCTTTCTTGTAGATATATTTGTTTCTCTATTTATTTAAAGTTCGTGTTTCTTTTCCAAAAAAGAAGAAACAATGATGACTAGAATTTGAGCAACTGTTGAGTATAAAGGGAGAAAAGCATGTAATCTGATTCACGTATTTGTTTCTTTCCATTTTTTACTCTATATAGTCATGTGACCAAAACCATACCAGTCAGGTAAGATTGTGCAACTGTTCCCTCAGACTGCTCTCAACGGGAAATGGATTACATGGACTGCAGGAATGTACCAAGTAGGTATACAAAACTTGCCAGATAAGTATGTCAACATAGTTCTTTTGCAGCAAATGCATTTGTACGTTTAAATATTTTATGAATGTCATATGTCAAAAATATAAACTGCTAACCAACTTACCATAAGTCTATACCTTAAAAAATGTGTAGCGGAAACTTCTGAAATGGGAGGACAACATCCATTACAAAGAGTGACATCAAATCAACACCAAAGTTTCTCATTGTATCATTCTCCAACTTCCTTTCGGCAAATTCCTCTGGGAAGTGTCACACTGGTAAAAACGAAACGAAGACATTGAAGGTAGACCTCAGAATTGAAGCAAACAATCTTGGTAAACTCTGAAAGCTATAACACTAATTAAGCACGAAAAATTAGAAAGCACATATCATGCTGACAAACCTATAAATATTATTGCACATGTTCTAAGGACTAATGAAAAGAACTGTTGGGCACAAAGGACATTTATTACCTAGGATAATTAACCAAAGTAAAGGACAAAAAAGGGATTAGAAGATTAAATAGAATCAGTAACAGCAAAACACTCACCTCGATCCATTGACTGAAATAGGCATGAATGACAAAAAGAATGCCCACAACCACAAGGAGTTGTGACAGGTTCATATATAGTAATTTCAAGAATAGTGTGCAATCAAAGTCATCACTGCGTTCTGCTTTTCTATGGTTTCTCCTCGCTGTGAAATTAGCTAGTATTTTCTCTAAATTCTGAAGAGGATTACTACAAAATACCACGCAAATGCACTTGTACGTTTAAATATTTTGTGGAGAAAAGTGCAATACCTCTCTTGTATCTCGCAAGCGTATGAGATCCAACCTTTCATGAATCATGAGGAAGCCGATTTGATAAAGAAGCAAGCAGCATTCATTCATACATTATCCTTGAGAACGCCGATCTTGTTAGCAGCATATATAGTATTTTTTTTTTCTAGGGAATTCTGTCATGCAGTGAAACAACATAGAGCCTCAAACATCAAACAATTTGCAAACAACTTGTTAGGAAAAAATCAGTAAATGACTTATAATATTGATCACTATATTAATACACGAAGCAATAAGTGTAGACAGAAACAAAAATACAAACTTGCATAAATGTGTAAGTAGAAATTAAGTGCAGAACATTGAATTTTATTGAAGATAGAGGCTTGAGGATTTGCAATGTCCTAAAGATAGAATTTCGCCCCTCCTCAGTGCTTGAAGTTCAATAGGCGTCTATCTCCCAGGATTCAACTATCTATAACTCAAGGATCCAACATCGGATCCTTGAACTCTTGCGAACGTTGGTGTGCTTCTCTCTCCAATATACTATGTAATTTTATAAAGGAGTATGAATAGTTTAAAAAAAGATGATTTTTAATGGCTTAGGACTTATAGTTTTATAACACAATTGCACCCCTTCAAAATAGAGTTAGTATCAGTTATACATGTTCAAATTCAAACAAAAGGATAAGACTTCTGGTTTGAATTTAACTTTTCCTATAAGAAACCCTAAAAAATAAAATAAAATAAAATAAAATAATTTTATTTTCGGGCTCGATGTCTTTAGTAGTTTTTCCAAAGAGTCCAAGAGCCCCAAGACCCGAGGCCCAAGTCTTGATTAATTAAATATTATTAATCAAGTTAACCATGTATAGCTTTCACTACCAAGCCATTAGCCCACCAATCTTATTTAATTGGTGTCAAAGTATCATGCTCACAAAGCATGTTAAACCATTTGTTTCCTCTGATGTGGGATAATTTGCTTTCAAACTTCCAACAATTATACCCCACATTTGAAATGAAAATTTTTAAAAATATATGCATACTCGAAAACTGGAGAAGAAATTAGATAAAATATACATCAAGATAAGTGTCTTTTGAACTTGAACTTTCCCTAATGTAGACGTATAGGATCTACTTAATGAATCAGTGGAATTCATAACCTTGAACTGTTCATCGTTTTGTAGTAAACCGAGATAATATGTCACACATGTATTAAATGTATACACACTTAAGTTCATGCGATTGTGTTCATTTTGGTCCTGAACAAATCCCGATTTCATAGGAGCTTTAGAGAATGTAGCCATGCAATTCTCATAAATGCGACCCCACATTTACTCCTATATAGGTAACCTTAATTAAAAGTATTCTGCCATACTTCTTTTGAATATCAAAATATTAACGTCATTAAATGTTTGTACAAAACATACCCTATAAACTTTTGCAAACAACACACTTTGATCATAGGAATGAGTAAATAATGTGTTCATACCTTGAGCCGTTCTCAACTAGTTTGTCTATTGAACCTAGACCATGGGATCTCCAATCAGCTAGGTTAGGGTTCCATCAATTTAGCTCATTGTGAAATTGACATTAAACCCATTCCCCTCGATGCATATTTAATTTGCTCTCTAGGTAGGCCTTTGTCAAAAGATCAGCTATGTTTTCCTTTGACTTTGCATAATCTAATGAGATTATTCCATCTTTGAGCAAATGTCTAATAGTGCTATGTCTTCGCCTTATATGCCTTGATGTGCCATTGTATATCTTATTTTTTACTCTTGCAATAGCTGTCATGTTATCACAATGAATACATGTTGCAGTTATTGGTTTAGACAATAATGGTATATCTTCCATAAAGTTTCGAAGCCATTTTGCTTCTTTAGCAGCCTTGCCCAAAGTTATGAATTTAGATTCCATAATTGACCGTGTTGTACATGTTTTCTTGGTTGATTTCCAAGCTACTGCTGCCCCTTCACACACAAAAACATAGCCATTAGTGAATTTTCTTTCATTTTCACCAGAAATCCAGTTTGCATCACTATATCCTTCTAAAACTGGTAGATAACTTGTGTAATGCAATCCATGATTCATTGTGCCTTTTATAAACTGTAACACTCTAATCAAAGCTTTCCAATGATCATCAGATGGGTTGCTAGTATAATGCTAAGCATGCTTACATCATATGAATCAGACCTTGTACTGTTCATCATATACATTAAGCTCCCAATTACTTGTGAATATTCTAGCTGAGATACTACATCTCCACTATTTTTAGCTATATGAACTGATGGATCAAAAGGGGTCACAACAGACGGATCATCAAAGTGACCAAATTTTCTAAGTACTTTTTCTGGATAATGGGACTGAGTAAAAAAATAATTGTGTTTGGTTCTTTGAACTCTAATTCCAAATATGACATATGCAAGTCCTAGGTCCTTCATGTCAAAACTGGAACACAATATTTTCTTTGTAGAATTGATAACATCTTTGTTAGTTCCATTATCTGCATGTCATCAATGTATAAACATACTATGACACATGAGTTCTTGAAACTCTTCACATATACGTATTTGTCACTCTCATTGATCTTAAATCAATTTGACAACATAACATGATCAAAGGGAACTAAATAAGGGAATCAAATGACAATGATGAGATGCTGATTGAGAGAGTGACAAAGGGAAATGAAGAAGGGGAGAACGATAAAAGTTTTTTGTGTCGATTCCTATAGACGGGGCCAAACTATTAATGTCTAAAATTGGGTTCAACTTAGATAGATGTGAAGTCATGGATGATGTGTGAAGGCGTGGGCTTTCAGTAGGTATATGTGCCCTTAGGAGGCAAGGTAAGTAACTGCCTTATGCAAGTTGAGTGAATGTGAAGACCTTTGGCATGTTAGTGGTAGTGAAGGTCTTCGGCAGGTTGTGACTGTCAATATAAGTAAAGTAAGTAAGCATGCATGAGACATATGTACGTGGTTCACCCGAATGATGGGCTACGTCTATGGAGAAGGATGTTCTCATTATAATACCATGTGTTTACATTTGTACAAGCGGCATGCCCAAAGATAAAGGGAAGATGAGAGAGGGTCCAAGGCCTAAGATGATGATCCAGTATCCAAGACCTATGGGTCAAGACCCTTTTCTAAGTGGAGAGTGGTCTTTGTTTATAGGTGAAGGGGAATCTCCACATCTTGTAGTCTTCCAATGTGGTACTCTTTCCTTTGCTTAGAGTCGTGAATTTTGGTAAGACTTCTTTGGCTAAGGTGATAACCTCTTAAATTATGGCATGTGGCTGATTTTGCTTAGCTAGTTGCTCAGTTAGTGACAGCACCAACATCATTCATTGTATAATCTTTGATTGGGTGAATTTGGAAAGTAGACGTTGATTAAGATGTTTGTTTGTGCTTTTGTCATTGAGTTTGGAGATCAGGGATTGATTTTGGGGTTGGGATTCTATATTTTCACTTATGCTTTTATCATTGTATAATCTTTGTTGATTGACACAAAGATTGTGATATGGGGACAACATCAGCAGCAGCTACCTTTTCCTAGGCCCCATCTTATAAAGTAGCTCTTCTTAGAGCTGCTAGTGAGATACGTGAACCTCTGGCGCTTTTGATCAAGATGTCTCTGCCCTCTATCTATATGACATGAAAAATGTGACGGATGTTGTTATTGATCTCAGTCACTGCGACATTCCCGCTCAGGTTCTGGATTTCGTCGGAGCTTCTCAACTAGCCAATTCATTGAAATGTGTGGATGTGGTGGTCATAGCTGCACAGGTTCCAAATATTGTGATGCTCTCGATGATGACTTGTGATGACCTCTTCAACATCAACGCCAGCATTGTGAAGAAATTGGTCGAGGCTGTGGCGGATAACTGTCCTAAGGCCCTCATCCACATTATCAGTAATTCGATGAACTCCAGAGTGTCATTTGTTGCGGAAGTTCTGAAATAGAAGGGTGTTTATAACCAAAGAAGTTGTTTAGTGTTACTAACTTGGATGTTGTGAGGGCAAACACTTTTGTTGCTCAGGAGCATAATCTGAAACCCATTAATGTTGACGTCTCGGTTGTTGGTGGACATGCTAAGATAACCATCCCTTCAGTCAGCCTGAATGATGAAGAAGTTGAAAATCTGACCGTGAAGATTCAAAATGCTGGAACTGAGGTTGTAGAGGAGAAGGGTGGTGTTGGGTCTGCTACATTGTCCATGGTATATGCAGCAGCTAGATTCGTCGAGTCATCTATGCGGGCACTGGATGGAGATGGAGATATCTATGAATACTCTTATGTGGAGTCTGATCTGATTGAACTTACATTCTTTGCATCAAGGGTTAAGCTTGGAAGGAATGGGGTTGAAGCTTTGGTAACATATATGACCTCCAAGGTTTGACAAAGTATGAACAAAAAGCTTTGGAAGCACTTAAGCGAGAACTGAAATCAAGCATTGAGAATGGTATTGCATTTGCTAACAAGCAAGCAGCGACTGCTTAGATATCTCTAAGGCAAAAATTTTGTTTTTGTGTGTTGAAAAATCTGTTTCTTTTAGCCTGTTCGAAACTTTTGCGATTAATAAGTTCAATGTCATGATCTTTTTAGTGTACGAATTGGTTTTGAGGAAAAAAGGTGCCTCATCAAATAATCTCTCACACAATTTAATGTGTTTTTTTTTTTTCCCATTGTTTGTCTCTGTTGCTTTGTTCCTTGGTTTTGTTTTTGAAGTGACAAACAATAATTGAATTTTGCAGAGATTTTGTGTTTAAGTATATAATACTCATTTAAAGTTTACACAATCTATTGATTTCAGTGACTGTTTGAAGAATAGTTGATGAGCTGTACAGCAACCATTACTCTTACATGACCCCCATTTGTTACATATGAACTTTTTTGGACACTCGAACTCAAAGAAAAAAAATTTGATTTTATTGACATATCACCTCTCTTAAAATGACTTAAATTCACTAATATGTTGGCTTGTAAAAATCTTGTTAATGCATTAAAAGCTAATGACTTTAAGAGACTGCTTAGAACCCAAAATGACATTAATGGCATCAGCTGTCACCTGTCACCAGCTAACTATTTTAATTAATATTGAGATTGGTTAGCAAGCCTTCTCTACTTGTATAAATTCTGATGTTAGTATTACAAAGAAATCACATCAATTGAAACCAGAATACTCTCTCATACTCTCATTTTAGCATGGTATCAGAGCAATCGATTTTGGTTGCCTCTGCATAACCTTGTTCTTGCCTTTCTCTACTTAACCTTGCCCTTACTTTACTTGCGTTGTCTCTACTTAACCTTGCCCTTGCTTTACTCTTATATTGTCCATAACTATGCCCTTGTCTTTGCTGTGATATTATCTTTATTGTGTTTTTGCTTGCCTTGTTGTTTCTTATATTTTTGTTGCTATAATACCTTCGCTGCATTACTCCTACATCTCCCATGGGTGACGCCACCAGCTCCACCAAGACTAATACCACAATTCCACTAGCTCGTTCCCCTCACGACTACTCCTCTCAAATTACCCCAAATAAGTTGGATTGGTCCAACTACCCTGCATAGTCTTGTAGTGTTTGTTTGGCCATCACTGGGTGTCGCATGGCTGGTTTCATTAATTGCAAAAAACTTACCCCTGTCGTTGATGACTCCGACTATGATTCTTGGGAAGAAGACAATTGTTTTATGCAGTCCTGGCTTCTCAACTCTATGGCCAGGAATGTACGTGCCTTATTTGATCACTGCCCGAAGGCTTATGCGGTGTGGAAAACAGCTTGGAAGACCTATATTGTCACTCAGAATAGCTCCAAGTTGTACCAACTCCGTCGTTAGTTTGTTACCACCTCTCAGAATGGTGAGCATGTGAATGTTTTCTATGAAAAAAAATGCATTTAATATGGTAGGAAATCGATAACCTTTGTCCCTGAAAGCACACCAATCTTGATGGTATGGCTCTTCACCAACAAGGACTTGATGTTGATCGTGTGGACGATTTCTTAGGGGGACTCGATCCCCATCCAGTTTGTAGTCGGATTCTTGCTATGAACTCGGTTCCACCTGTCCTTGAAGCTTATGCACTTGTGGTTAAGGAAGATCATCACTAATCCTCTATGGAAGTGCCATGGCAGTCAAGCCCCATCGGGCTCCCCATTGTGTGTCCTCCAGCTTGACTACTCGTGGTCCCAAACCTGATGATGCAAAGGGGACTCGAAACTTCACCCATTATGATGGTGATCCCCTTGTTGAGAAGTGCTTTTAAGCTCCATTGTTATCCCGAGTGGTGGGATGCACTCAAGACCCACAACTTGGCTCCCGAAGCTGCTTGTATTGTGACTTCTAATGTTTCCTCATCTCATACTTTCCTCTCTGACTCCAACCCGAACTCGGGTAGACGCTTCACTACATGGATAATTAATACTGGTGCAACAGATCATATGATTTTTGACTCTAATCTTTTCTTTACCTTGTTCCCTAAGTCTCGTAATCCCTATATTACTAGTGCTAATTGAGTCCCTTCTAATGAGACAACGAAGAGAAATTTGCAGCTCTGTTTTGAAATAAATTGAAGGCATCATAGGTCATATGGCATTGATATACGAACTATTCTAAATAAGATTTCAAAAAATATGTGTTGAATGAGAAGTAGCGTCTCATTCTTACATATTTGCATTTGAAATTCCTAATGTAAATAGGGGAGAAAAGTGCAATACCTCTCTTGTATCACACAAGCGTAGGAGATCCAACCTCTCACAAGGACACCGGTTGGATAAAGAAGCAAGCTACATCCAATCATACATTAATCCCTGAGAACACCGATCTTGTTAACAGCATATATACTAGTATTATTTTTTTCTTTCTAGGGAATTCTATCATGTAGCAGCTTTAATGACAACATTTAAAATACTAGAAAAATCATAGATATATCAATTGGACCAATCATGCAGTGAAACAACATAGAGCCTCAAACATGGAACAATTTGCAAAACACCAACTAGTTCGAGTGTTATCCATAATTTCCCATTTGGCTTCCAAGTTGCTGCATATTAAAAACCAGGAACTTTTTTCTTCTTCTTTTCTTTGGGTGCATACGGTAGTGTGCCATGCAATGCCACGAAAGACATCAGAGCCCACGGCTCTAAATCACGGCGTAGGACTAGAAGCCCACACAGAAAATATATATATAAAAAGAGACAAAAACGCAAGACACAATAGATGGATGCAAACTGTTCGATTGGCTCACAACAAACAGTTTTTCACTCTCACACGCCACGCCATTTCGTTGCGGATACGGTGGTTTCGAGTTCCTCAGGGTTCTTCATTTGGAACACGTTGATGTGACCAGAGAAGTTGTTGAGTACTTCATGTCCAATTGTCCAACTCTCGAACGATTATCAATACATAGTGCCACAAACTTGGTTGATTTAAGAGTTGTTCGTCCATCAATTTCATTGAAGTTCTTATCGATAAAACATTGTCTTCGCCTTGATAGCATTGAGATTTATGACGCAAACCTTGTGTCATTTGTCTATGTTGGACTCAAGATAAACGTGCTTCTCAGTAACATGCCCTTGCTTGTTTAGGTATCCCTTTATGAGTTTTCGGAATGTTCCAGTGGTGCTGATTTACTGAGTCTTGCCTTCACCCAACTTTCATGCTTTCTTTCTCAACTAGAGACCCTCATGTTGAATATCAATGGAGATGTAGTATTTTTTAATTATGATGTGTTGGTTTTCTTTTCTTTTTGTTGGATTATGTGTCCCTTTTAATTACCCTGTGCTTGGCTTTCTTTCAGTATAGCTGCGCGTTCCCTGTTCCTACATTACCAAATCTGAAGCATTTGGAGCTAATAGTCCCAGCCGATGATCAATGGGCTCTTAATAATTTAAATTCTTTCTTGAAAGCATCTCCTTCCTTGCAGAGACTTGTGCTTAAGGTAGCTAGATATTCCTTGAAGGGTTTATGAATTTGTTGATGAACGTTTGTTGTACGTTTGATATATGCCTTGATTAATAAATTGTTTTATTTGTCGATGCAGTTGGAATTCTCACCACCACCACCACCATGCAAGCCACTGGAGGAGAAGTTGCAATTATTATCATGCGAGTTACGGGAGGAGTTGAGAATCTTACTATTTGAGCCACCGAAGATGATAAAAGCTCCTGAATGCCCGCATCGTAACCTCAAGATAGCAGAAATAGTAAGGTATCGTGGTCGTATAAATGCTGTTGAGCATGTCATGTACTTGATAGAAAATGTTGTTGCACTCGAGAAACTTGTTATTGATCCTGTAAGGTGTTGGTGTCATCATCCTACCAGTTTCAATCGGAAAATTAAAGATGTCAAGGAGGAAGAAGAGGCGAGGGATCATGCTATGCACCAACTTAAACAGATGGTTCCATCAACTGTACAATTTGTATGCCTCTAGTCAGGGCCGCTAGCTCAACACGGAACCTATACTTTTTCATTTCCCTATTCTAATTATGCGTTTGGGGTAAATACTTTTGGAGTTTTTGGTTTATTTATAATTGTTATACCTTTTGAATCTTAATTCTACTTGTAAATGCTTCATAGGAGAAGCACATCAGGATGGTTGTGCATACATTTACCTATTTGAGTCTCATTGAAACGTGAAAGCCTCTTAAGCTTCTGTGGATAATAAAAGTAATGGAAACTATCTTCAGCTAAAATATACAGGGTCACCTCAACATAATATCTAAAGAGAAAACAAACAAATCATAGTCCCGGCATGCCAAAAATCCAGCGATGTGTTTGTGCCACCTTTGACCTCTATCGGGAATTATCGTCTGTGTGAAGTTCCACCACTTGGGAAATACACTTACAGAGCCTCATTATCCTCATATGTCCAGATTCAAGGCTCTCAGCTGCAGCTCTTATTTCAGCTAAAAGTGGCTGTGGAAGCACCACTTTTGCTGCAGATACGGAAGGCTGTATCTGATGCGGAAGGATCTCTGAAGGATAAATCCCACTGTCCAGACACCGACAAACATGTCACTATGTATTCGAAACAATGTAACACATATATCGACATATAAAGCACATCGAGGTATGAATGGCATAGAGAATGTTGACAGACTCAATCCCAGCAAGCTGTTTTTTCAACCGACAATAAACAAGGCACAAAGCAACAACAAACATTTGTATACAATCATAAGTAGTTTCACATTGGTTTCTACAGAAGCAGAGAGTTCTCCATCACATTGAGGGCCTAGGAAGCAGACACATATGCATGATGATACCAACAAGTCGCCATGTAAAAAACTTAACAAAAACCAGCAGAGAATAGTGTTGTATAGAATTTGAATGTCTTTGTTGGACCAAGTAAAAATGTATACAGGTGACAAACAAAAGATATATGGGCCCAAAAACTAAAAGGCCAATAGAAATTTGCAGCAGCGACATGCATTGCTTATTATACGAACCATTCACCAAGTAAGATATCAAGACAATTTAAATGGCATAAATTGCCAAATTAAATAAGCAACAAAGATAATTAATGAAGTTGGACAGGACTGTACCTATTCAAACATGTCATGTCAAGAGTCAGTGTCACCTTTCTACCGCTCTTACAGTTAAGGAAACAAAGCTGCATATCAAGCTGCTCAGCTACAAAACAAGAATATATACTAAAATTTAAGTATTTAAGGTGGGTTAAAACTAATTCAGTGAATGATAATGAAAGTTCAGATAAACAAATTGATTATCATTCATAATGAGAACATATTTGTTACCGGATGGAGTTTGAAAACTTGTCTGGATCAAATTATAAATCTCAGATCGTGCCAGGTCCACTTCCTCAACCACATCTAGCAAATTACATAGCAATGAACGGGTTACCTGCATTACAGAATAGAGTGAAGTAAAGAGCAGCCTAGAATGTGGAGTTAGACACATATTATCCAATTTGACAGCCATACATAGTCCACAACCTATAGGAACAAAAATGCAGCATAACAATCTCCTATAAATTAATGCACCTAAAATTCCGTTCACTAAATGACAACATACTTGTGTTTCTTGTGCCAAATATTTCGAATCAACACTTTTCTTGGTGGCCTCAGAATTTAGTACAAAAGCAAATGCAACTTGAGCATCCATGTTTGGGAAGTTCTGATGTACAAAAGAAAAGAAAAATTAAACCCTTAAGAAAAGAAAGAAAAAAGAAGAAGAGAGAACTTGTTGACTTCATTACCTTTCTGATTTTTACATCATTCAATTTGTTTGAGAGGACTATGTTTGATGCTGGACCCACTGTACCCATAAACCTATTTACAGATGAAAACACATGTAATACTTGAATTTGGTAATAAATAAATAAAAAGTAACTTAGCCTCAATAATGAATATAATAGAATAAAGAAAAGAAAACCAAGAAAAAGGAACAAAGAAAAGACCTTTGGTTGATGTAACCATGATAGCTGAAATGAATGTTGTAATGGCCATTCTTAACCTCAAAATGATCAACATTCCATAGCTGTTGAAATGACAGGTGTCTCTTAGTGAGATAAGACATTTATTTTGGTCGCAAGAAAATCCTAGCATAAATAAGAAATACCTGCAAATCCTGATGTATAAACCTGCAACACGTTCTTGTCTCGAGATGATGATTAACTAAAGCAATAGTATCGGCACAACTTGGTTCTCCTTTCAACTTGATATGGGTGTGAAAGAAATTGATTAAGCTCTTTATTTGTCTATCTAAAGCTTTAATTTCCTGCCTCATTGTGCTCACATTATTACAGGAGCCCTGAGAAATAAAAGATATATACAAACAAAAATTCATAACTTGAAATAACTAGGTTATCTTCACATAATTTTTTTATGGTATCTATAAGCTGAACTCGTTGTTTGACAAAAACAAAGGAAGGAGAGCATCCACAACCTATTATATTATCATTCTCTTAGGCTGTATTCATCTTATTTAATTTTCTGGAACTATTTATAGCAGAAACATGTTACTTTCTTCAAATTCCACTAATAGTTTTATTTACTGCATCTTTCGTAAAATTTGTTTATGCATCTTAGTGAATATGCTCTGTTTGGTTCACAAGAAAACTTAAAACAACAGTACTTGTAACACCGTTGATTTAATCCCAATAAAGTAGGATCTGTATACAAATTACTAAAATCAAATTTCTACTACAGAAAAACAATATTATGAGTGATAGTTAAAAATACTTAAAAAATTCATTTACTCTCGTCTTCTCACAATGTTCAGGACAATTTGTTTAGGATTCTGTCATTTTGTGTGCCCTATGTCCTTGCTTCAAAGCTTCAAATTCCCCAACATGGGAAGCAAACTTGCTTTTATTCTTAGTTATAATAAGATCCCTAGCTTTTATTCCTAGTTATAATCTTTGCAACGGTTTTCTCAACGTATTTAATATCCCTCTTGTTAAAAAATTAATGAATACCAGACAAAAAATTTCCAGAGCAAAGGAAACAGAAAAGAGATCCAGAATCTCAAAATTGATGGTTACCCCTTGTTCACCCTCAGAACTAACTAAAGAGGATTGACGATGACTACCATCAACATGAGTCTCCTGTTTACCAGGTTTAGACTGACACTGGGTGTAACTCAACTTCAGCATTTGACACTTCTGAACTGCAGAGCTTAAGAGCTGCACTCTACACTGCAGGAAAGTATGAGGCCATGTGACAATCTGTATGCATATGTAGATATGAAAAACATTAGAGAACCAAGTTAATTTGTTTTGTTAACCTGTAACTTATCGCGCTTCACGTGCATTAACTGCAACTTTGCCTTTTCATACACTAATTTAGAAAGCAGTAATCTTGCTTCAGCTGCCCTGCAAAGGTTAATGTCAATGCTTATTAAGCTAGACAATATCCCAGGACAGGTGAAAACCCAAACTACGTAGTCAAAACATTCATGGATAAACGACACCACCTTTTATGTCCAACACTGATGTAGTCGACCTTCTGTACACAGATGTAAAACATCAGTGTTAGCAGAAAAGGGAAAAAGTAGAAGTTATATTAGCTTTATAGGATGCAGTGTTCCAAGTATAATATCTAAATATGTTCATGGCAGAACTTCATTTATCATTTAGTTCAGCAAACCTGAGACTGGACTTTGGAACAAAGTGCCTCATATTTGTTAGCCTTCAGTAGCTGAACCAACATATCTTCAAGCACACCAATCTACATGATAATGATAAAACAATAATGAGACTACAAGAAAACATAGGGAAAATTGAGCATGCGATGGCTAACTCTATCACCTAGTTTAAATCTTGCTTGGAAGGAAGTAATGTATAAAAAAAGAAGGCACATACTGCTCTTAAACTTAGTTTGCTTGTCAATGGAGAAAGAAGTTGCTCTGTATCTCCGGAGAATTTTACTAAAATCTGCAAGATAAACTCTGAGGTCAAAAATATAAAATGAAAATAAATGGTTTTATATTATCTCTACCAGAAAACCTGGCTATTCAAGCAGACTAGCGCAAATCAGGAAATAGTACACACACATCAGTCCAGCACTTCCATGTTGTATCTGCCCCAAACTTCTCTCTGTCATTGTGATCTATATTTGACTGACCCAACATGAACTCTGGATCATAGTTCTCATTTCTGTGAACTTTCGGACTCTGGATTCTGGGGGTCTTATATATAGAGTCTCCATCATCAAGAATTATTCCTAGGTTTTTTCGTTTCCGTCCAACAGAATTCTCTGCATCTTGTTCAGAAAATGGACTTTGTGAAATATGTAGTCCCCTATAACAATCATCATGCCCATTTGAATTTGACCCATGATATACTAGGTCTTTCCCAACAAAGCGTTGCATATTCTCAGTGTCTATTGCATAAGATGAAACCAGCCTGAAGGGGCTCTGTGTTGGCTCTTTTCTTGAAGGACTCCAAGTTGGCTCTTTTCTTGAGGGACTCCAGGTTGGCTCTTTTCTTGAGGGACTCTGAGAAGGCTCTTTTCTTGAGGGACTCTGAGATGGCTCTTTTCTTGAGGGACTTCGAGTTGGCTCTTTCATGGCAGGACTACCAATTGGCTCTCTTGCAATGGAACTTCGAATTGCCTCTCTCAAGATGGGACTTTGAATTGGCTCTTTCACGAAGGGACTACGAATTGGCTCTCTTCTAGGACTCTGAGTAAGCTCTTTCCTGGAAGGACTCTGAGTTGGTTCTTGCCTGCAGAGACTCTGACTTGGCACTTTCATGGAGGGCATCTGAATTGCCTTTCTCCAGGAAGGACTTCGAATTGGATTTTCCCGGGGTGGACTCTGAGTTGTCCCCTTCATGGAGGAGTTCTGGGCTGACTCTTTACTCGAAGGGCTCTACATTAACCATTTGCCAAACAAAATGTCAAATTTCTAAACACCAACAGAACAACTAATAATGATATTTTTATATAGAACAGCCTAGTATTAACTGCAGCTAACTGATGCATGGGAAACTGTAACAAAGCAATTGTCAAATTTGAGTGAAACTTAGCCCATCGCCCAGCCTACTGGGATTGGAATTAGCATGGAATGCTTCACATGACCAGTCCATGCACAATCCCAAGCAAAGCTGGGTAGTATAAAATGTAGGCGCAATGCCCATGTCTGTTAAGAAGTGAGGAAATATACAGAGACTGACCTGAAGGGATGGTTGACTCATACTTCTGCAGACATATGGTTTAAAATGTGGTGTTTCAGGTCCAGCTTGAAATTTTTTATCTGGGCTTTTCAGAATGACTGCACCCCTTGAAGGGGATTGGAATTTCTTTTCAGATTCAATTTGCAGATGGGGAACATTATCTTCTCGCTCATCTGCCAATAGGGAATCAGTTTCAGAAGAAACCAATGTTCCATCTGTGGGATTTTCTGACATCAAGATATGCTGTATCCTTTCACTTCCTGATGATGACAGCTGAGAGTGTGAAGCCACTGCTTTTCTTGGTTTACAAAATTTATCCTTTGAAAGAGTGTCTGTAAGCATGTTATGCAGAGACTCTTCATCTTTAGCAAGGTCTCTGGTCTCTTTACCCTGCCCCAACTTACTGATATCTACTGGGTTCTCATTTCCATTGATATCTATGTTAAACAAAATTTTATGTCCACTGTTCAGATCAGGTATAGCTAATTCCTTCTCTAAACAAGTAGTAGGAGAATTGGAAAATTTGCATTCGAGATCTTCGCTAACATCAGCCAGAACAGGTTTTTTTAAGGGAGAATTCACAGTTGAGTAACTCAATAATCTACATTTTAATTTGTCAATTCCCTCTTTGAGACTGGAAGCACAGGGAGAAGGCTCAGGAATCGTGAACCTGGAAATGTTTTTCTGAATTGATGAAACCCACTCATCATGTTTTGTGTGTTCCTTATTTAGTAGAGAACCTGGTTGTTTTGAGGAAGGAGTCACCATCCCTGAATCTCTTGCTAAATTAGGAGTACTCAAAACCGATTGTTGCCGTCTACCAGATAACAAGAACATGGACCCCTCGATTGGTGATCCATATTGTTGTTCAGAATGCTGATCACTATTAAACTTGTATATGTTCTCATTAGAAGAATGTTCCTGTACTGAGGGTTGACTTGACTGTTGATGAGCAGGTTCATTCTGGGCAAACACACCAAACTGATGTGCTTTGCTATTGGTATTTGGTAGGGCATTGCCATTAACAGCAGCTAACTCCAATTTTTCTATACCCTTTGGAAATGCATCTTCAGAAGATTCCTTATTCACCTGCAAAAACAAATAAATCTGTGCTTCAGTTCACCCTTAAAACACTCACGATTATTTAATTTTAGCACTTCGGTACTGTTAATAAACAGGCAAGATAAAAGAAGAATATTATACTAGAATGCAAGCAAAAAAATTGCCTTATTATGCAACTAAACAGTCGGTAGGAATAGGAACAGTCATGAATTTTCAAGCATGATAACTCTAAGCTGATGCTATTAATAACATATCAAAACATATAGAAAACATATCAAAACATTCATTTAACATAACAAATGGATGAGACAGCACCAAAGTGGCAACAGTACTATCAAAATCTTAATTAAAACAGACATTCTTACTTTGCTTAACTGATTTGGGATCCGGACTTGGCCATCAACGGAGTCACCAACAGATGGATAATGACTTCTTTTAGATGAGATGTCACCATCATCTCCCATATTCAACTTGATACAAGAAACAGAATCTGCCTCAGCGGGCATATCATGAGTGCCAAAATTGCCCAGTTCGGTAATTCTACCATTTCTTGGATCCATGTGGCCAATCCCATTTTCTTCTAATGCAGAAACCTCAACCCCCTTTGATGGCATTGAATTGGCAAGGGCACTAACAGAGTCAGCATGCAGATCCTTGCTGCCTTCTGCCAAAATTGCATCTAGTGCGGGAGACAGTCTTCCATAATCATACTTATGAGGGTTTTCTTCTATAATACTCATGTCATTCGAATCTTCACCACTTCTGACCTTATCAACAGACGCTAAAGACTGAGGACTAAGCATCTTTGGTTTTGTTAGAGACATGAGGCTTCCAGAATCAGTTGGGTTGGTATTATGGGTTGGCGTCTTCTCTTCAAAGGCAAGGCGAACTGCAGTTGGGGTCTTGAGATCTCCTCCAGTGTCTGACCTTGCAAGGCTACGGTAATGCATTGAAAATGCTGTAGTATCCAATGTAGCTTCATGAATGTCATCCGAGGCTGCGGAATCAGATAAGCGTCCTGGTCTAATGAAATTGGCCGAAACAGGGCCAAAGAAATTGTCTTCTGCAAAAAGAAATCAGAAAAAGCGCTAAATATTTTTTGGCTCAGACACGTGATTTTAACACATTCAACAAGCTCAACTAGACGGTTAACAAACTGAATTACAGGAATCCTATTTGAGTATTTTAAAGCACACATCAAGTAAGCCGGTAATGCAACAATTACATAAGCCATGAAGAATTAGCATCCTCTCGAGAACTTTCCTTTCTTTGATATATGTACAATTCATTTTCCCAATAACCAAAAAGTAAGCTAAAATAATTCATTAATAGAAACATACCAAGTAATCTATAGCTTACCGTCATTGGAGGTAGCAGAGCCTGGAACACTACTCCCAGGAGAGGGCGACCCAATTGGCCTAAAAAATGACTTCCCCCCATCTTCGTCTTCATCATCGTCATCGGAGTCCTTGAAATCGTCGCTGTCACCGCCCAAGTCCCTAAAAAACCCTACGACCTCGTTCTCGGGACCAGCGGATTCGTTTTGAGAGCTGGCTTGGGGCTTCGGGTCGGGAGGGGTGTCGTAGTCCTCGTCGCGGTTGAAGATGTGAACGGAGGTGATCTCGGTGTCGGCAAAGCTCACGCGCCGAGAGCGCTTCTGCTTGATTCTGAGGGCTATGGTCTCGGCTTCGGTCTCGGAGTTGCAGGGCGGATCCTCGGCGACATTGGAGGCCATCGGAAATGGAGGAATCGAAGAGAGATTGATTGAACAAATTAGGGTTTGCAGTTTGGATTTGAGTACGGAGCAGTGCTGTATGTGTCAGTCATTGTGAGACTGTGGAACGGGAGAGAGAGAGAGTGGAGGGAAATTATTTTGATGGTTTAAAAATGTTTATATTATGACTGATTGTTTCTTTTGAATCTTCGTTTTTTAGCGAGTTTGAATTTGGTCTCATTTTGCGACCAGCCGTTTTTTTTTTTTTTTTCAATTTTCGTTTTTTTAGGGAGTTGGTCTATATAATTTGTCACTTTTATTATTTTGGTCTCTGTTGTCTCAATTTGATCAATTTTGTCCATATAGTTTTTAATTTCGAGCAATTGAAGAACAATCGTCAATTTTTGTCAAATGTCTCTAATTTCCATTACTTTTTGGTTACCCTTAAATATAAGGATTTATCCAGTCCAATACAATACTAGTCATCAAACGAGAACTAATTGCTAGTTTAAGCCTCAACTAATTAAATATATAGTTCAGTTGGACATTATTTTTTTTAGTTTTTTAGTTAAATACCCAATTCTTCACCTAGTCCTATTACAAAACCCTATACCATTTAATCTTTATAAATATACCCAAAAATTAACAATTGAATATTTTTTAAATTTAATTAATAAGATGACATACCTTTATTACCCTTTTTAGCATTAAATTAGTTTTGGATCTCGTTTAAAATCTATAGAATGCAGAGAACATAAAAATTCGACAAAACCACTCCCTGAGGTTTGAAGCCTCAAGCCCCTCTCCTCCTTCAAACCCTCATCTCTCCTCTATTCTCTCCCTTCTTCCCTTTCTCTGCCTTCAAAGTAAACCAAACAATCTCAGAGCCATGGACCGACACAAGACCGACGACAATCACCGTTATGTTGGTGGCCTCACACGTGTTCTCGCTGCCGATGCCTCCATTTCCTTTGCAGGTTTATTCCATTTGCTTCAGTTCGTTATTTTTCTTTTCATTTTTGCTTAATTTACTTGAATTTCTATTCGATTTCAGTTTCTTCGTTGAATTTGGTGCTAATTTCCATTTTTTTCTATATGAACATCGCTAATGGTTAAGCTCGTGGAGTTTTGTGGCTATTCTGTAGATTTGAGGTGTCAATTGCAGGACGAAGGTGTTCAGAACACCGATGCCAGTGGTGATTTCGAGAAGAACGAAGATGAAGACGATTTCTCTTTCGCCTACACCAACCCCAACGGATCACCGATTTCCATCGATGATATATTCCAAAATGGTCAAATCCATCTGGCGTTCCCAATTTTCAACCGAGATCTCTTGTTCGTTGATGCCGACGACGATGATTCTTCTAGAGCCAGAGAAGTTGCCGCTTCCTCTTCCTCTCTACAACCGCCATTGAAGAAGCTCTTCTTTAAAGAGTGGGATACGCCGACCTCGGCAACGTCGTTTTACAACTCAGGAGATCAACCAGCTTCTGAGTTTGATCATCAACAACTTCTACAGCAACAAGAAGATTTTTCTCCGTGAGCTCATCAATAACGCTTCTGTTGTACGTATTTTCACCATTTATTCTTATGCTGATTTCTCATTTCAGTATTTTCTAGTTTTTATTGTATGAATCGTTGTGTTTTATGTTTGTGTTTGGTTTGTGAACGTTTTAAATTCAACGACTTAATTTGTATGGCTTAGGTTAGAGATTTGAACATGTTAACTTTTATGTTGTGGTTTATGATTGTTTCAATATGGAAGGAAACTAATTTATTTGTTCTTTAGTCGTGGTAGACATATTTGCTTTGGTTGATGTTTAGTCCTTTCTTTCTTTAAGGGCACCAAAAATACAAATTAGCCAATACAAAACATTTGCAACAAGCGAATTTTGGCTTTTTGGGTGGTTGTGGGTCAAATATATGACTCTTGTAAATTGCAACAAGCTGGTAAGTTGATTTGTAGTATACAATTTGTTATCTGTAAGTGGTATGAATAGTTGTTAACTTCCAGCAAGTGGCATGAACAGCTGTTATACTGTTCATACCCTGCAACTGAGTTGATTTATATGACATAGTATTACAGTGTACTTGTATGACATAGTATTAACATATTTTTAGTAACAAATGCATGCTCTATATATAGCTGTGCACTTGAAGTTTATAATATGCAAAATGTGATTTTTACTAGGAAGATAGTTCTATGATATAGTATTCATAGTGTATTTCTGTGACATAGTATTAACAGTGTTTTTTTTTCTTTTCTTGTAGAGGTATTTCCTTTTGCCTTTGCGATTGTATCTGATGAAACTGTAGACAAATTGGAGGTGGCTGCAAAGGATATCGAATGTCTTGCTAGGCTTTTTTGGGTTTGTTTTGAGATTTTGTATGAAATGGTATTTACAATGTTTTTCTATGAAATTATATTAACAATATTTTTCTATAAAATTGTATTAACAATGTACTTCTATGACATGGTATTAATAATGTACTTCTATAACATGGTATTAACAATGTACTTATATGACAAGTTATTAACAATGTACTTTTATGACATGGTTATAACATGGTATCAACAATGTACTTCTATGACATGGTTTGCGGAATTTTGATGGAGAGTGAAGGGTCGTGGGGACAGGCCCTTGGTTTTCGTGATTTTTTTTTTTAAAGTTTGGGTTTTAAAAAAAAATCTAGGTTGGGCTCGCTGGGCTTGTTTTGGGAATTTTGCGTTGGGCTTATTTTAAGTTAATCAATGGCAGAAATGTAATTTATAGGAACTTCAATACCAATTTCATATGTAATAAATAATTTTTGGGTATGTTTCTAAAGTGCATTCCATGTAGGGTCTTTTTATAATTCCAGCCCTCATTTTGGGTATATTACTAAAGCTCTCTATTTTTTTTCCATCATTCAAATTTTCTTGTCGACTTATAAATCAAATTGAAAGATTATTACGTTTTATAAATTACTCTTAGTATTACTTAATGAGTAAAGCCACAACAATCCTTTAAACTAGTCTATTAGTTTTATGAAACAATCTTATTTTCATTCATATAGAACCAACTTCATCTCAAGAAAGGCCAAAAGATGCAAGAATCGGTTGTCTTTGAAGTAAGGAAAAAAATGTTTTTAAAAAAGAGTATAGCCGCATGGCTATACGGTTTTTATTTGAGTATAGCCGTTAACTTTTATTGTTAAGTATAGCGGCGCGGTGCGGCTATGCGTTTTAAGCATAGCCAGGCGGCTGTACTAATTTTTAGTTTTTATTTTTCAGTATAGCGGCGCAGTTATACTAAAGTTTTATTTTTGGTTGTAAGGATGGCAGCGCGACGATGCGTTTTAAATTTCAAACATTTAAATAGCATAGCCGAACGGCTATACTATTTTTTAATTTTTTAGTAATATACTATTGTTTTATTTTTATTTTTAAGTATAGCCGCGCAGCTATACTATTTCTTTAAAGAGGTGGTGGTGGTCATGTTCATAGAAGAAAATGGAGAGAGACAACACTTCTTTATTTTTATTTCCTTTGTGTAAGAGAGGAGAGAAAAAATATAAAAAGATTTTAAAAATAATAATAATAAGTTTGCGGTTATTTCCAATGTGTATTAATGGTTCTTTTTATAAAAATAAAAATAAAAATAAAAATATATTTTAGATGCAATCTTAGCTTTAATCTAATGGTTAAAAAAGTGTGTCTTAATGTGTGTAAAAATGTGTAAGGTCAGGATGGAGGGACACATAAAAAGCCACAAAATTTGACACACTTTTGAAACTCAATTTCAAACTTAAATGACCAGTAGGATATAAGAGCATCCATAATGATACTCTCTATTTCTTAGCTAAAATTTAGCTAAAAATATAAGAAAGCTATTTTAGGAGCTCTCTAAAAAATTTCAACTTCAATCATACTCCCTAATTTGGAGAGTCATAAATGCTATAACTCTTTTTTGATTAGTCCATCTCTATTAAAAAAAAAAAAAGTTAGTATTAAATAAAGGTTTGAAATACTCATTAAATAAAGCAGCATTAAATTATAGGGAGCCACTAGGAGTCTTTTCTTTCTCCTCAGATTTAGGAGCTCCTAGAGGACTCTCTATTTAAGGAGGTGGATAGGGAGCGTGGTTGGAGTTGCATTTCTACGATTCCTCCCTAAAATTTGTCTAAGGAGGTGGTTTAGGGATCCCATTGTGGATGCTTTAAGGTCATAGTATTCCTATGTTTAAACATTGTTGCCATCAGATTTCATATTTAATTTATAATTTATTCCAAACATTTCATTAACTGTCATAATTGTAATTAAAACTCCCTATTAAGCTCAATATTTGTTTCTTTTTTTTTATTTTTTTTATTTTTTTATTTTTGCCAAGATCTGTCTTCTTCATTGAAGCAAGTCATTTTTCTCCTCTGCAACTCTCCTTCCAATTCTCGTAGAAAAAGAATAAGTTGTCTTAACCTTTATTTGGACAAAGGGAATATTTTTCACCAACTCAGACTTCTTGAGTTTGATACTTTTGGATCGAACCTGATAAAAAATGGAGTCGTTTTGGCAATTCAATAGCTTGGCTTCCAACTTTATAAACCATCGAACCAAAATTCGATTTGAACCAACTTATATTGTAATATGTAACAAGAGACCGATGAGAGAAGGATTCTCATTTTAACGGGTTCCATGATGGGTGGGACAATCTCAAATTGAACTTTAGATCCGAGAACATGAAAATCCGAGAACTTGTAGCCCAAAATCATATCCCCCATTGGATTTCATTGAACATGTAAAGGGAAGATTCTCACTATAGTTATCTTAAGTGGTGCAATAAGATATTTTCCAAGCATCTTATCTACTATCATGGCTTCAAGTTAAGAGAATATTACAGAGGGAGTTGCAGAAGGAAGACGAGGCTTGGGCACATCCATGGGAGAGTGATTATGAGGCAATACAGAGCAAGTTCAAGGAAAAAGGGTACGGGGATGTGGTACCACATATAGAGTATTTGGATGTGATCGACTCCTCCTACTCCGAGAACCACAAGTTGGTCAAGTGGTTCTTGGACACTGATGGGGAAATCCTGGAAAGGGATCCCGAACAGACCATGGAAGCAGAAATCTCCCCACTAGCCTATCAATCTCTGGTTGTAGTGGACTGATCGACTCACTCACTCAAGCCAATGGCTAACCCTATCCAATTATGGATCATCATCATCTGTTTGTTTTAACTTTTTTTGGTCAAATGATAGCTAGAAAGGTTCATTCATTAAACTAGTAACCAACCAATTTTAATTTAGTGCCCCACAGAGAGAGAGAGAGAGAGAGAGAGAATTTAATAAGGAACAGGAACAGGAACAGCTAATATTATACTTTTGGGTTTATCGCAGCTATGGTCCCTCAACTATACCCGTAATTGCATTTGGGTCACTGAACTCAATTATTAGTTATAGAGGTCACTCAACTATGTATACATATATTGTTACTACTACGCACCACAAAATTTATCTTTCCTCGCATACCTTCAAAACTTTCTAGTAGAACTTTACTTGCCTCTTGAGATACCAAGGTACCATCAATAAGCTCAAAAGCAAGTTTAGACAATCTTGTTTGCCTCATTAATAATGAATTATCACCACTTTTAGTTACTTGCCTTCCACCCTCTTCCACAACTATGTCAGATTTTGCGGCTCATGTCCACCTCTTTAATATATATTTATTTGACAAATACTCAATTTGTTTCATTTTCATGTATGCCAACACATGCCTGCATAAGATTCCTTCAAATTCGAATTTCTTACATATACATGAAGCATAGTCTGCAACTTTGTCAACCATGACTTCTCGCACTTTCAACTTGAAGCTACCATCTTTTTTCCTCTCCATTACCTTATAAAAGCATAAATTGTCATCCTCTCTTGCAAGTTGAAGTACACATGCCCAACATTTCCACAACTCTTTTTGAAACTTGTAGAAAATTTTATGAGTATAAATGACGGCCATTTGCTTCTCCATTATCAATGGAGATTTCAACATAGGCTGCTCATTGATATCAACACGATCAACAATTATCTCTTCATGACGTTGCTGGGCAAGCGCTGTATTAAACCTTAGTATGAAATCCATTAAAGAATTTCTTTTTGAAATATAGAGCTTGAAAAATGCATGAACACCCTCTACTCGTTGGCTACTTGACATTCCTGGTAAAAAAATATCTTCCACATATGCTGGCACCCATCTTGAACGTGTTCTATAGATTGAAGATAGCCACTCATCATCATTTAGTTTACCTCTGTGGACCACATCCATTCACTTTGACTCAAATTCTTCCTTTGTGTCTGATTCCCACACACAACTTTGAAGTTCTCTATTTTCATCTTGTTAAATTTAATGCACACTTGAAGAATATAGAAAAATCTAGAAGAAATTAGAAAACTCAAGAAAGTTCACTTACTTTGACAAAGTCAAGTTTTAGGAGAGGATTATTGTAAATTCTAGAAAAGTCCTAATAAAAATCTTGTAATAAGGTAATATTATATTATAACGTAGTGGCTAGGAGAAGAAACCAAGTCTACCGACTTGGAGAATGGCGGCAGCTTTAGTGTATAAATAGATGTTGTTGTCTCCTGTGAAAAAAAAAAAAAAGAGTGAGAACAGGCCAAATAGCCAGTAAAAAGAGTGAGAACAGGCCAAATAGCCAGTAAAAAGAGAGAGAATAGGCCAATAAGCCAAAAGGCCAATAAGCCTAGCAAATAGTTTCTTTCTAGTTGTTGAAGGCCAATAAGCCTAGCAAACAGTTTCTAGTTGTTGAAGGCCAATAAGCCTGGTCCTCTATAAGAGGATTTCCAGTAGTTTTTCTCTTGCCATGGCAAGAGGAGTCCTAGGGCAGCCACTATTTACGTGAATAGTGGCTGCCCTAGCCCCCCCTCCTCCCCCAAAAAGTGTGTTTCCAGCAGTTATCCTTTGCCATGGCAAATACTATTCATTTTTTAATATTTTTTTCACAACTTTTTTTACTTAAATAATTTATTTAGATAATATTTTCGGATTAGATTTTTGGGTTCCTACATGTCAATACTATTCATATCGGATAAGATTTTATTTTATTAGTTGTATTGGTTGGTATTTATAGAAGAAAAAAAAAAGTATGAGGATTTAGTGTTAAAAGTGAAGAGTATTGGTTGGTATTTACACTGGCGAACCTAGAACTTTTTTAGCGGAGGGACAATATTGACTAAGTATGAAAAATGGTTTTTCGGAATAATCATTTTCTCAAGATAATTTTTGGCGGCGTTTATTCTTTACACATCAAATAAGAAAACTTGATTTTATGAAATTTTAATATGAAGTATATATTGACTTAATGAGCCATCATTTTTAGCCTAAATCGTATTTTGCACTAAAACTGATTTTTCATATTTTGATTTGGTGGGAATTTGATTTTCTAGTATTTTTATTTGAATCCAAATGGGGGGCACTTCCGACATTTACTTAAATGTTGAAAATGGAAATAAGGTATAGAGAAAAAAAATAAAAAATAAAAAAGTAATTTTTTGGTATTTTTTCCGATTATTTTTCATTTTTTAATTGCACAAAAATTGGGTGCCTTTGGATTGCTGGAAAAAGTCTGATCGGAGAGCCCAGCGTGTGCCACGTGGAAGCTAGCCGTTGGGGGACTGTAGCGGGCGCGTCATCGTGACGTCAGCTAGCTGAAGTCATCTCCAAAACGTGGGCTGGCGCTCAGGCCAACCTTCCCCTTGGGCTAGCCCAGTTTGTTGGGTCCCACTCCTTGCCCGGGCCATTTTTTGTTGCTAGAAACAGCATTTTGGGTTTGGCCCCCCCCCCCCCCCCCCCTCCTCCCCAATTTTTCTCTTGGTCTCATTGCTGGAAATGCTCTAAAGCCTCGTACCCATCTATTGTTGAATAAATAAAATCACTTTTTTGTTCTCTAAAATCCAACAAGTGGTATCAGAGCAACACACATCACACCTCCTACAATCCAACACATCTTTATAAATGCACGTGTTTATCTTTTGAGAAAACTTATCCAGAATGTGCCAAATGCAATATCTATGAAACACACCTGGAAAAGCTTGTGAAATAGCATTCCCCATCGCTGGATCTTGATCTAAACAATAATTTTGCAATATAATATTTTAGGATAATCTTCTTTAGTAAAAGTAATCCAGTTAAATACGTATAAAACGCAGCAAAAAAAAATATGTATAGATAAACTCAATTAACAAATAGAAAAAGGAAGACTATTTGATCTTGGTTCAATAAAGAAGAAGAAAAAGACTAATGGGGTTAGATATCTTCACAAAAACCAATGTTAAAAAGAAAATCCCATGGTTTAAGGTTGCGTCTCTAACCACAACAAATCCTTCTCCATAATCTCACCTCTCCCTCAATCATCTTACACCCTTCTCCATAATCTCACCTCTCCCTCAATCAGCTTACACCCTCTTTCTCTCTTAGCCGTCTGATAAAATTCTCCATAGCCTCTGGGAATGCCAACTTGGTCTCTAGCCTGATTGACGCGGGGAAATTTCTTGGAAATTTCTAGGTGCTTGAAGTTCAAGTTGGGTTCTCAACGAGTGAGAGATGGGTGGTGGTGGCGGTGGTCTCAAGATCTATGTATTGCAAAATATGGGGCCTTGGAGGCCAAACAAGGCATGCCCTAAGTTCTGCCATTTTTAGTGTAACTATGTTTCTTCTCTCTGCAAGCATTTTTTTTTTCCTTTGTTTATTTTCTTCTCTTTTGGGTTTCTTGAAATACGGTGCTTTTTGGAATTTTTGTTTTGTTGAAGGTGGGGTATCGGTTATTCTTCATAATCACTGCTTTCTCAAGTTCGATAAAGTCATTGACTTTGTTGATATGTTTCTCTCTGAATTTAATTCCTGGAAATTTTGGTATTTAATTTATTGATTGGGTTGTTTGTTCTCTCTTTGTTTCTATTAAATTTTATTTGATTTTTATTTTTAATGATAAATTTCTAATGATTTTGTTTTTGATATTCAATTTTGGTTCTATAAGATTTGATCATACATAATAATCGAGTGCAATATCTGATTGCAACCAGAAACTAGTTTTTAGCTCACTAAAGTATTTCCATTTCTTCCATTTGTCTTGGCCATCTTCAAGAGAAAATTAGGGAATGAAAGAAGGGCTAGAGTACTTAAGATTTTGCTGTTGGATTTTTCTAAATAGGTATCAAATCTTCCCTTGTTGGTTTGATGCTTTTTTTTTTCTCTTTCTTTTCCTTTTGGGTTGCTTGAGTGCCATCATTTTTAAAATTTTACTCCTTTACTATTTTCTTCATATTAATAACTGGGGCACTATGTTGCGTTTGTCACCATGCTTTTTCAATCTGCTATGTTAGTTTTGTTAACTTTTTTTTATTTTGTAACAACCCAGTCTTAAATAAATATTTAATTATGAATTTATCCAAGTAAAAGACGAATTTACCCTCGGGAATATTTTATTGGGTCGAAAGTTGACTTTTTGGTCGAGAAGGAATTTGGGAATTTCAGTTATACCGTTGCGTAGAGCACATTAAGATGAGTCCATAGACATGTAGCAGGTTCAAATCGGAGTTGTAACGAAGAAGATATGGTCTACAAAAGTCCAATTTCGAAGTTTAGATTTCTTAAACCCAGATTTTTCTTCTCCTTCGCGAATATCACGAACAGCCATTTTCAAACTCAGTTTTCTCCCCCGTCCAGCCACCAAATCGAGTGCCACAACTTGCAAACTCTTCATCTCTCTCTCTCCTATTTCCATACATAGCCATATCTAGCCATGATTCTAAGCGATTAAACCAGGAAATCAATCGAAAACAGAGCCAAAATCGAGCCATTTCGGGCTGTTTCGAAACAGCAACTCCCGACGCCAATTCCGGCCATCTCCGGCCGCCACAACTCAGGTAATTGCACCCGAACTACTCTCCTACCTTCCCTTTGTGTTATCCCTTGAAAACCTGGGTGAATCCATTCCAAATTCTTTTGATTTCAAAACTAAAATTTTCTAGGTTTTTCAAGAGACAAAGCTTCGTTCGACGGCTTTAAAGTTGGAATTGATCGTCGAGCCAAGGCACCCGGGGCCAGGCAGACCCGCAGGAGGGACCTTCAAGAGGTCCAGCTAGCTCGGACCAGGAGTGAGTGGACTTTTTGTTTTATAAATAATTTATGCAATTCAATTTCATTATTTGATCTTGAATAAGTTTTATTCAAAGATTAGTGTTTCCAATATTTGATATGTGCTTTTAAATATTTTAATTTATATGCTGCCGAGTGGGATATCCTTTAAGGATATAGGAAAAGGAAATTCTAGCTAAATATCAGATAAATGGCTGCAGAGTTCTAGATTTAACAGAAATTCAGTTATTCATCAGATCTTTCAGAAATTTTATATTTTCTTAAGCCACCTTAGGTACCCAGATATAAAGATGTTGCCTTCGGAATAAAAGTTGCCTCGGAATAAATGTTGCCTTCGGAATAAAATTGTTGCCTTCGGTATAGTCAACGCGCTTGACAGTTGCCCCACGAGTTTCGGGGACGCCTGGACCGTGGGAGCGAGGATTGAGGATCAATTTGACTAAAGGTCTCCTAAATCTTGCGAGATTGTGGCTCGAGTCGACCTTGTATTACCGAGACTTGCGAGAACGTGTCACAAATTGTGACATGAGGAATTGATGGATATCAGGAATTGACGACATATAAGGAATTGACGGATATCAGGAATTGACGGAAATAAAGGGGTACACCTAGGGGCAGTTTTAAATTGATTTCAATGCTTTTAAGAGAGTTTTATTGACCATAGGTATGATTGGCATATATGTATATAAATATATGAATGCATTGATTTCAATACGAATATAATGAAGAGGATAATTTAGTTTTACATAACTGTTTTTACAGTGGGGTTAGTATATTCTTATGTATTTTCTAAACTTTATTTTTGGTCCATTTACATTTTCAATGTTTTGCGCCCCCAGGCAGTAGACGTGCATCTGTGAGCCACCACAGGGCAGTTTCCGCTTCCTGCACTACCTCAGTTTGATGTAGGGTTCTTGGTTCAAAAGTTGTTTCCTTCCTTGTAAATTGATCTGTATAGTTGCTCTGATATTGCCCTAGGACCTATTTAACTATTGGAATGTATTTATATATGTATACTGGTAGTTGGTGTATATATTTAAATGCTTGTTGATAGGTGTAAATTTTGGGAATGTTCGATTTACAAGAGAAACTCTGTCGAATTTTCGGCAGAAGTCAAACCTAAAATGAAGTTAAGTTTTGAAAAGAAGGGCAATTAGGTCATTTGTGCCCGACACCTGCCAAGTGTCAGACACGCACATGGTCCGGCTCAAATTTTAAAGTGTAATTTGGGTCGGGTCCTGTCATATTTAAAGTTGTTTGAATGTTTAGTTTAGTTTTGCTTATTAAATGTAATTGGTCACAAATAAATGTAATCGTGTGAAGCGCAAGATGATGAACCACACAACGGAGACAAAATCATATGCCCAAGTGAGGAACTAATATGTAAGTGTCACAATTTTTCTAGTTAATTAATGTGGAGCATGTTATCATATTGTAAGTATGCTTATGTAAATTCTCATAATGTTTTGATTTTATATAAAGGATAAAAACATAAGATAGTTGGTATGTACTTTCAATTTTTTTAATGGGCCATGAACAAGTGATTTTGTGGATGGCTTAAGAAAAACTTCTTTTAGGTACTTGTGCTATGATTTAAAATGATATTTGATATGTGAACTATGTCTAGTGGATTTTAGAAGGTGAATCACAGGGGTGTCTCCCCTAACAGATGCAAAAATTTTGAACTGTGCTACCTAAGAAAAAATGGAACATCTGTGAATGAGACAGCTACAAAAGCTATGGTGAGGCTGAATTTGATTGTATTTTAGGATATATTGTCTTGTGTTGCTTGTTATAGAGGCGTCCATGTAGTAGAATGCACAGTTAACATATATATATATATATATATGAATTCAAAGATCATTGATATTAGAAATAAAAAAACCAGATGAAATAACAGTAGAGGAAATCAATATTGTATATTCTAAAGTGCTTGGAAGAGAGAAGTGTAACCGGGTGAGAGTATATTTCATAGGGGTGAGACCTGAGGATGTGTTGGGTGTGCTGACAGAAAGAAAAGGTTTGAGAGAAGAGGGGAGAGCCACAACGGAAAGGTGAAATGTTTGGAGCAACTTTTAATGAAACAATGAGCCATCATGGAAAAGGTTTTAGCTAGTGCAAGCAATGTTTCTAACACTGATTTTGAATTGCTATTAGGACATGTTTCACCAACTAATTGCTTAAGCACTCCACATGTAGCACTTGGTTCTAATAGATTGGACGAAATTATGAATGCAACCTTATACTCACCTTACATGCCAAGCAAGACATTAATTGATCAAGATGATTATAGACCAATACTAAGGGGGATAGAAGAGGAGGAGCATGCAAGGAATGTTGGCACTGTGTTCAGAGTTTGAAAAATATGGTTAGAGTTTATGGTATCTAGACCATGCAGTACCATTATGCTTTTTGTTAACACCATGCTTATCAACATATCTGTTTTGGTGTTATGAAATTCATAATATCAAAATTGTCACGCCCTGGACTCGGGGATTGGTGGAAACCCCGTTCCCGGTGCGTGAGAAAATAAAATAAAAAGAAGCTGAAACATTGGGTTTGAAATAAACTTCTCTTATAAAAATAGTTCCCAAAATCTTACAAGTTTACAATTAATAAAGCTCTACTACTCTCATCTAATTCAGACTCAATCGATTTAGTCCTCGTCTTGCCCACTAATTCATCTGAAAAATTAAACAGGGTGAAGGGTGAGCAACCACCGCTCAGTAAGGAATGAGACTTTACCACAGTAGATTGATATAACTAAATTAAGTGACATGCAATCACACAGCCAAAAATCACATTAATAATAATAATAATAATAATGCATGAATGCTCTTCAATTCTACCTAACCCGTTAATTCATATAACTAGGCAAGCAGACCTGCACGTCCCATACCATGCTTATACCACTTGGTCCCGAATGCCCATTTATATGAACTAACACTCATTTCAACCATCCCATAATTCCCCTTTTGTTAGTCATCTTGTCTAACTCCCTATCGCCAGTCCCGAATCACCCAATAAAAACCATGTGCACTATGGAATTCCTGAGACCTGGTACCTGCCAAGAGTTAGACTCAACTCCACAAAAGACTATTTCCATTACCCTCTTTTCCATCATTATTTTCTCAATCCAACAACTCCAACCAATTACCATGACATGATATAATTATGCCAACATTATTCAAATAGTTCACAATACGTAAATATTCTATATCAAGAACATTATACAATATCACACATAATATAGAGCTCATGAAATTTAATTAGATCAATCCCCGTAAAGGCCCCTAAGAAACCCCTACCTCGTTCCCAAAGCTAGCTAGAACTGTAAAGTGTTTCTCAAATTTCCATTGCATTCATAAACTCAGTCTCCTACTCTTTTTCTTACTTCTCTCTACCACTATTTCTTTCTCGTTTTCTTTGTTTGCACTTGTTATGCAACTTAATGTCCTATATATATATACAAGGAACAAGTCGGCAGGAAGTGATTTTCTAACGGATGGTTTATTGGCGGTTGATTCAAACTTACTGTCCAAGTAATAGTTATCAATGTAGTTGCAGATAAGGAAGAATGTTTTGTGACCCTTCCAATCCCTCTAATCCTATTCTTATCTTCTTGGTGAGTTGATAGCCCTGATACTTAGCAGGTTTTGTACTTTAACACGTATTAACAAGAACTATTTTAAAACATATACATATATATAATAGGATAAGTGTAATAACCCAAAACAAAAAGTCTTATTTAATTATTAATTTATTTTGCAGAAAGACGATTTTGCCCTCTCCATATTTCATTAAGAAAAAGGTGACTTCTTGATCGAGAAGGAATTTGACAATTCCACTTGCACCATTGCGTAGAGCACGGTGAAATGAGTTCATAGACACATAGTGGGCTCGAATCGGAGTTGCAACGAGAAAGTTATAGTCAAAAGAGTATCTGTGGCACAACCGTAAATATTTCGAAGTTGGAATTATAAAAACAGCTCAGCCCTTTCTCTCTCCTCGCGCGACCTCTCTCTCTTTCCTCTCCCGTTTTCGCCCCGCCGCCTTCCAGGAGACGCCGGCACCGCCTCAGGGCACCACCGGCCACGGGACCGGTGGCGTTCGAACCGCCATCGTCTCCCCTTCCTTTCCCGACCCTTCCCCGCCGGCAGCAAGGCCTGTGCTGGCCGGAAAATGCTAAAAACCGACGGGAACCCACCGAAACTTCAACGCCGTCGATCTCCCTCCTCCGGCCACCATTTCCGTCGACCCAAGTATGGATCTTGAACCTCTCGAGCTGTTCTAGCTGCCTGTTGGTAGGATTAGATCGATTCATAGTGTAGCTATTGGGTTTTTGAGCTTGAAGTTTCAGCTGATTTTCGGCCTCCGTTTTCGGCCACTTCCGGCCACTTTTTGGGGTAGGTCCAAGAACAAAAGTGGCTCCAAATATGGTGTTTTACCTAGGGTAGGAGTTTGGAGCCGTGGTTGGAAGTTTTTCCGGCGAGGCGTAATCGCTTTAGACACCCATCGCTGCCGGCGCGTGCTGCGGCTCGTGGGTGAGGGTAGTGCAGTGGCACTGTGTCTTGTTGCGATCCTTATGTTGTCACGAGCGCGTAGGATTTCGCGGATCTCAATTTGGATACCGTTTGAGCCCCGAACGGATTTTCCATATTATGCGACTTCCGGGTTCAGTATTGTTGAACCGTTGGATCGCGCTCAATTTCGGATATGTTGTTCCAAATAATTTCAGAATCGTGTAGGATTCGACGGATTGCGAATCGGAGTCCCAGATACTCCGAAATTGCGAACCCTGGGGCTAGGGTTTGGAAATTTTATAATTTCACGATCGTGATCAATCCGATCGTCAGTTTCAGACCAAACTTGCAGGATATGGTTCTTTAAATGTGAAGAACTTAAAGGAACTCTCAGATTGGTCATTGGAGGTCGTGGACCCCACGGGGTTCCGTATCGACCAATATGGAAGTTTATCGCTTAATGAAGTCTCGAGTCCTTTCAGACGATTTTTAAACATCTGAAATGCCTAAGTGTACAAAAACATGACTTTAAAGTTAGTGCACGCACTTCTAGAAGGCGGGGGTCAGAGTTTTACTTAAAAACTTATACCGAGCAGTTTTATTAATTAAATATTCATGATGGTTTACCCAGGCACCCGAGACCAGGCAGGCCCGCAGGAGAGACCTACAGGAGGTCTAGCTAGCTCGAACCAGGAGTGAGTGGACTTTCTTTCATAAATAATTTTATATAAATGAGTTTATATAATGAGTTTTATTATTTGATCTTGAACAAGTTTTATTAATTGTGATTTTTCTTAGTATGCTTGTGAAGTTACATATCGTATTTATATGCTGCTTAGTCGATATGCTAAAGAGTTACAAAAAGCAGAGTTTGAGATTTACATCAGATAAAATAGCAGCATAGTTTCCGATTTAACAAAAGTCAGTTATTTATCAGATTTTTCAGGAGCTTTCTATGTTCTTATGATAGCAGAGTTTTTGACTTAATAAACATTCAGTTATTCATTAGATCTTTCATAAATATTATAAGATTTATATATTATATTTTCTCAGAGTTCTTGATGTAATAAAAAATTCAATTCTTCAGCAGATTTTCCAGAAATGTTATATATTTTAAACCACCGTGAGTACCCATTTATGGTTATTACCCTCAGTTATGCCGATGTCTACCGACATCCAGTTTACTCTCAGTTTTGTCAGTGCACTTGACATTTGCCTCACGAGTGTCGGGATCGCCCAGACCGTGGGTGCCAGGTTTTGCGGCTCGGATTGACTTGGTGTCACAGAGACCTGCCAGGATTTACGGCTCGGATTGATTTGGTGTCCTGAGACCTGACAGGATTTGCGGCTCGGAGTGACTTGGTGTCACCGAGACCTGCCAGGATTGCGGATCAGGTGGACTACGGTCCCTTGAATCCTGCCCGTTGCGGCTCGAGTTGACTTTGTGTCACCAAGGCCTGCCAGCGGATCAGGCTGACTATAGTCCCCTGAATCCTGCCAATTTGCGGCTCGAATAGACTTTGTGTCGCCGAGACCTGCCAGGGGAATTGACGGAATTACAGGGGTACACCGAGTGGTAGTTTTAATTGATTGCTGTGCTTTTATGCAAGGTTTGAGTACAATGCTTTTATGCAAGTTTGATTACAGTGTTTTTATGCAAGTTTTGATTACAGTGCTTTTATGCAGGATTTATTGATCTTGAATATGATTTACATATAAGTATATAAATCTGTGAATGCGTTGAGTTTAGTATGCTTCAAATGCAATGTACATATTCAGTTTTACTTAACTATTTTTTTACAATGGGGGTTAGTATATTCTTAGGATATTTTAAGAACCTTTATTTTTGTCCACTCACATTTTCAAATGTTTTGCGCCCCCAGGCTGTAGCGTGCACAGGGAATCCACCACCGGGCCATCTTGCCTTCCGCGCCTCCTTGTTACAGAAGTGTTGGTTTGTAAAAAGTTTCACTTCTCTGTAAACTATTAGGATTGCTCTGATATATTGCCCTAGAGTGAGATTGGAACTTTTGGCATGTATTTTGAAGTGCTAGTTAGGGGTGGGCATGGTTCGGTTTGGACCGGTTTTTGCCTCAAATTAGAACCGATCCGATACTATTCATCCGGTTTGGTTCGGTTCGGTTTTAATAAAAAAAATTTCAAAAACTGTCTGGTTCAGTTTGAACCGGTTTCGGTCCGGTTTCGGTTCCGGTTCGGTTTTGAACCGGATTATAAAAATTATTTTTTTAAATTGTTTTTTAATACAATTCTCAACTAAAATATTATTTTTTTACTTGAAAATTAACAAATTATTCAATTTCATATAAAAAATAAATATCAAATTGAGAAAAGAGAGATATTTTGACATTGAACTTGGATAAATATTAGGTTTTTTTTTAGTGAAATTAAAAATATAGCATTAAATATAATTATATATTGAAATTATATATTTTTTTAGTTTCACCGGTTCGGTTCGGCCCGGTTCGGTTTTTGAAGACATGGAACCGGATCCGGAACCGTTCCAAACTGGTTCGGTTCGGTTTTTGACCGGTTTTTGACTTTTTGGTCAACTCGGTTTTTTTCCGGTTTGGTTTGGTGCGGTTCGGCTCGGATTTTCGGTTTCCCGATTTGAGTGCCCACCCCTAGTGCTGGTAGTTGGTTGTGTGGATATTTTGCTTGTTCTGACAGGTGGAGATTTTGGGATTGAGCAAATTACAGGAGAGACTCTACCGAATTTTCGGCAGGAGTCAAGGTCAAAATTTTAATTCGAAGGGCAATTTGGTCAATTGTGCCCGACATTCGCCAAGTGTCGGACACGCACAGGGTTCGACTCGAATTCCAAAGCGGAATTTGGTTCGGGTCCTGTCAATAAGTATATATGTAATACACATATTTAATAAGATATATGTATATATATAATAGAATAATATATGTAATAAGATATAAATATTTATTAGTACAAAAGACAATATATATATTTAACTATCTTTGTTATCAATTTAAATATATAACTAAATATGCAGCAAAATATTTATTCTTTATATATATATATATATGATATCAATTTAAATATATAACTAAATACCACATATAACTGGTAAGAAAAACGATCCATGAAAGTTCAAACCTCATCACTGCGTACGTGGGTAAGAGGTGATGATCACGCATGCCCTTGCGTCATCGTTGGTCTATATAGTCCCCAACACTAAAAACCCAAAAGCATAATTTTCTTGCCTCAAACTACCATTCTCTTTCAAAAACTCTCACAGCCCTTCTTCTTCCTAGCGACATACATATTAGTTTGGAACAATTAAAAATCATGAGCTCTGAAAATACTGGTGCAAATGGAAATGGGGACTGCTTGGGTTGGGCTGCAACAGATGAATCTGGAATTTTATCGCCTTACAAGTTTAGCCGAAGGTATACTATTGAACTCATGATTTTTGGCTAGCTAAATTGTTTTTTGATAGTTTGTTGTTGAACTAGCTTGAACTAGCAAGGTTGAGTTGATTTAAATTGTTCAGGTCTCTTCAAAACGATGATGTTTCCGTAAAGATTACACACTGCGGAATTTGTTATGCTGATGTGCTTTTTCCAAGGAACAAGCATGGAAATGCAAAGTATCCAATGGTGCCCGGGTATGTATAGTGAGGGCATTTTTGTCACGATAATTACCGTTAAATGAATGTGATTTAATCTACCTGCTAAACGAATCTCAAAAATTAAACTCATCGATCGGTTATTAATCTAAAAAATGTTTTCAATTGATTGTGCAACAGACATGAGATTGCTGGCATTGTGCAAGAAGTTGGTTCCAATGTTCGTGGCTTCAAAGTCGGTGACCATGTCGGAATAGGAACTTATGTTAATTCATGCAGAAACTGTGACTATTGTGGTGATGGTCTTGAAATTTTTTGTGAAAAGGGAGCAGTTTTTACTTATAACAATGTTGATGAGGATGGCACAATTACACAAGGAGGGTTTTCCAGTTACATTGTTGCTCATCAAGGGCAAGTTTTCTCCACTTTCCTTTTGAAACATGCAGAATTGGTGTCCAGATTTCTAAATGTCTACATAATTGGTTGTTTTTGTTTTTGTTTTTTGGTTCGAACAAAATTAGTTGCTTGATTAGCAGATGGAAGATGTAAAATTTTGTTCTTGAATTTATAGGTACTGCTTCCGGATACCAGATGGCTATCCATTGGCCTCAGCAGCTCCTCTGCTTTGTGCTGGCATCACGGTTTACACTCCGATGATACGCCACAAGATGAACCAGCCCGGAAAATCTCTAGGGGTGATTGGACTTGGTGGCCTTGGTCACTTGGCAGTGAAATTTGGGAAGGCTTTTGGGCTAAATGTGACCGTTTTCAGCACAAGCACATCGAAGAAAGAAGAAGCTCTAACTCTGCTTGGTGCAGACAATTTCGTGGTCTCATCCAACCTAGAGCAGATGACGGTACAGATACATAATGCTTGTTCCAGCATTGATCTGTGCTATTGATACTTCTTCAGTACAAAATCAATGGCACAGATTTTGTTTGTTGTATCCAAAGTTGTGCATGACACATTGTTCTAAAGCTCCACATGTTTCCCTGATTTTACCATTTATGCAGGCCCTGGCTAAGTCACTTGACTTCATTATTGACACAGCATCTGGTGATCATCCATTTGATCCATACATGTCCCTGTTGAAGACTGCTGGTGTTCTTGTCTTGGTTGGGGCTCCAAGTGAAGTCAAATTGAGTCCTCTAAGCCTGATTGGGGGTAAGTTTAGCAATTTCAATCCTCAAGAGTTTTTATTCATCCTAGGCTAAATTTGCCAGTTTAATGAACCAGATTCAACTGACCATTTGTCAGGTATGAAGTCGATTTCTGGTAGCGCAACGGGCGGTACGAAGCAGACGCAGGAAATGCTAGACTTCTGTGCTGCTCACAAGATATATCCAAACATAGAAATAGTACCAATTCAGTATGTAAATGAAGCTCTTGAGAGGCTGATAAAGAGGGATGTGAAGTACCGTTTCGTGATAGATGTCGAAAGCTCCCTGAAATGATAAGAAAAAGTGAGATTTCTCTTCCAATGCCTTGATCAGTTGTTATGGAGATTGAAGAAGCTTGAGAAGGCTGTACACTGAGATTTGCAATAACATGTAACAGGGTTTTGTATTTTGGGCTTTTTGATCTTCTGCATTATGTGAGTGGTCAGTGGTTAGAACTTAGAAGGATTAAATGAAATAAATGAATAAACTACTATGTGATTTGGAATTTTGAGCACTCACAATTCCTTCTTACTTTTGAGCTTTTCATTATTTGTGCAGCATTTTGATATTGTTTAAGATTGGTTTATTATTTTATTTTGTTTTTAGTCTTGGAATTATCAAGTTTGGGATGTTCTGTCCAACTTGCATATGAAGCCCAATGCATTACGTGGGCTTTTTCCCTTGAATGGTCTTTTCTCTCTTTTTTCAAATAAAGATGTTATGATACCATACTACTAGGGTCTAAAAAAAATTAACATATTTTTTTAATACAAGAG
This sequence comes from Prunus persica, assembly GCF_000346465.2. Lineage (NCBI taxonomy): Eukaryota > Viridiplantae > Streptophyta > Magnoliopsida > Rosales > Rosaceae > Prunus > Prunus persica. The sequence goes on along the minus strand of NC_034011.1, from coordinate 20,546,064 downwards.
AGAATCTGAAGTATAAAAGAGAGGAGATTTCTCACACATACACTATTAAGATGCTATATTACTTAAAAACGTTTATGACAACATTTGACAAATAAAAAAACATAAAATTGTTTGTGGTATAAGAACGTTTTTTAGAAAAGCACTCGTTATATGTTTCTACAGCAAGCACTTCTAGTGCTTTTAATGGAAGTACTTTAAAAAAAATGCATGTAAGCATAAGTGCTTCCTACATAAATAATACTTGGAAATAATTATTAAGAAAAATGAAATATGTTAGATTTTCTGTATATGTGTTCATGATATTTCACACAACCTGAAATACATAAAAGACTTATATGGCGTCATCTTTCTTGAGTACACGATCTCAAAACTCATCCAATCGCAGTAGTTGCACAAGCAAAAGACATGAACGGCTTAAGACTTCTACCCCCTCTCATAAACTTTTTTAGCTCTCTCTTTATAATAAGATTAGAGTTATAGAACGTGTCTAACGAGAGCTGGGTCTTAAGCTTATATAGGGCTAAGTCAAGTTGTCTCTATTCATCACCAATGGCTGATTTGACTAAACTCTAAGCCTATCAAGCAACGGTTCATGCAAAATGAAATAAATTGAACCCCTTTAATTGACTTCAAAAATTTTCTTATTTTACACAATTTTAAGTTCCAATATGTAATTTAATTTAAATTTTTATCAAACTTGATATAACTTAATATATAGTACACTGTGGACCGATCTAAATAGGAATATAACAAAATAACCTACAGCTACTGGCTATTTGATTTGATTCCAATCCTATCCCTTCTGGTGGTTCAACCCCACCTGGCCACCTGTAGATAAAGACCATCATATTTCACGTGGCCTTTTGCCACCACACGCACGGGTTGAGGAGGAGAGACCCTGCAGCCCACGGGTAATGATTCTCTCATCTTTCTGGGACCGCATGGCTTGCACTTGCAATCACCACTTTATAGCACTTGATCTAGTGCCACCTTTTTCTTCCCTGCTAATTGAAACTCTATTAAATAAGATAATAGTTCATTAGTTTTCTGGACGGTTTGCCTATAAAAAAAATATATATATATACTTGCAGCTTAATTATATAGTGAAAAATAATTGTTTTGAAGGTAAATAATTATCATCCTCATCAAACTTTACCTCATGAATTATTTTTTCAATCACTTTAGTACTTAAACTTATATAAATAGCCAATTTAAGATATAGCGTTAAGTTTTTAAAACTCCATTCAATTTGCCGTTAATTGTAAGGACATATTTGTCATTTTATAAGGTAAAGTATAAAATTCAGAAAATGTAAAAACCGAAGAAAAAAATATCCATGAAAGAAGTGAAGGTTGGGTGCGCGTCTGGGTACATAAAGAAATAGAGAGAGAGAGAGGTGCCAAAAATTCTATCAAGGAGAGTAAATTTTAAATAGCTTTATAATTACAATAAATTTAGTTTTTATAGAAAAATATATTTAAGAATTCATTATAATGAAAATATATTTTTTATAGGAAAATAAATTTCAATATCACAAATTTAATATCTTAAGTAAGCATAACCCAAATTTTATCAACATAAAAATAATGAAAGAGTAAACAAAGAAAACGAGTATTAAAAGTTGGTCTTAAATAAAATGAGAAAATCAAATAAAATGCATGGAACACACATGTAAATAACATATGAAGATATGAAAATAAATATAGATTATATTCATGTTCATTATAAACAATTGACATTTATGAGAAAGATCAACAATAATATACGTATAGTTATAAAACAACTTGAATAACATACATAAATTTAAAGTTTCTAAAATGTTGAGAAGAGTCAAGTGACCCTGTGGGCTTTTACAGGCTCTGCCAATGGTCAGAAGAACTAGTGATTGTGGTGGTGGTGGGCTTGCGGGCATAGCGTTCACCGCGAGCGTCGTCTAGAGGATGGCAGATCTAAGCTCTAAGATATCTAATTAGATCTGCTGGTCTGATCTCATTCATGTCGGTTTCTTAGATTCTCTTCCAAATGTCTTGGATTTGTGGGTCATAGATTTCTTAGATTGAAATCCATGGCATAGATCTTGCATACACAAAGAGTATCCGAAAAAGACCTACTTGTGTTTTTGTTTTTATTTTGTTTCATTTGTATTTTAAAGATTAAAAAAATATACTCACTTGCTTCATATGTGATATTTTGACGGAAAATTAGATGAAATTCAAAAAACTTAACGGTAAGGGTAAAATTAATTGTTTACAATGAGTTCTAGGATTAAATTAACTGAAAAAATTATTCATGAGTTAAGTTAGATTAGTGTCATAGTTCAAAGAATAAAACGGCTAAAAATCTTTTTTTCTTTTTCGACCTCTTTGGACGTTGGAGAGGCTTTTATTTGTAATTTAATTTTCCGTATACAAAAAAAAGATTGACCTGGTAGAAATTTGGTCTAGTGAGTGATGCTCATAGTGAAACGTAAAGAAGTCCATGTTTGTGAAAATTCAAGGAAAATTATTCTCATCAGCTTTATTTCTGTGCCCGTCGAACAACAAAAGGCCAACTTATATAGCTTGGTGCATGCAGGGTCTCAAGTTTGAACAGAAGATGAGGCTGATGCTAACTGCTAACTAGGATCGTGCGAGAGGGAGAGCTAAGAAGGTCCATATTTATTACAGATGAATAGTAATTAGTCGTCTATATTTCAACTATTTTTCTTATCACGTGATAAATGAATAATATAAAAATATATATATTATCTACGTAATAATTTTATATTAAAAGTCGTTGATGCGTATAAATCTCACAATCCACAACAACTTACAATCATCCATCAGCATGAGATCATATATATATCAATGAGCAGGAGAGTTTCAAGTCCTACCAAAATTCGGTCAATCTTTTCTAGTCAAAAGTCAAAAATGAGACAGAAAGGAAGAGAATAGAGTCAAAGACATTTCAAAGAAAAAGGAATGAAATCAAATGCATGCTTTGGTCCAACTGACATATCCTCGTGCCATCTCGAGTCTCGTGAAGAGAGAAAGGAGATCACTCACACTATTTCCACCATAATAATTTGTCATCTTGCTTTTTTTTCCCCCCCCTTTTTTGCGACTGTTTTAATCAACTTGTGTTTTCTCAAGTACGATCTAGAAAGTTAACTTATAAACCACTTTAAAAAAATAATAAAAAGTTAAAGAATGACTAAACATTTGACATGAAGGACTTAACCTAAAAATGACAACTTTAATATTTATTCAATTATGGAAGATATCTCAAATACTTTGACTGCCCTTCACTTCATTGATTAGATTGTATATAATATATACAATTCCCTTCAATTAAAGAATTAATTAAATAATTTTATTTAAGGAACATTCTTTAGAGTATTTTATAGAAAAAAAAATCAACAATCTAAATCATATGTTTTTCAATTGTTTATTCATAGATTGTACAAAAAATCAGATAAATTAAAAATAATTAAAGCATTTAATTGCAAGTAACAAAATAAACAAACATGGTACTTCAAGAAAAAATTAAAATAACAATATAATTAAGTGATTAAATGATTTCGAATTCAAGTAATTTTTTACAAAAATAATTTTTAAAAAAATATTAAATGGTTCAAATTATTAAAAAATAATATGTGATAGAGCGTACAAAGAATATCCCTAAAATAAATTTATCTAATTATATTGTTGGTATGAACTCATTATTTGGGGATTATGTGTCGATCTTTTTGGTGCCCCCTAGAAGAAAAAAAAAGATAGAAAAAGAAGGAAAATGGTCCCTAAAAGAAGAAATAATACAATTGAGGAACCCAAGAAGCATATATTGCAATCTGTGCTTTGACTCAGTGGAACCACCCCAACATATTAAAATCTTATTGGTTTTTTTTTTTTGGCCCGATATTGTCTTTTTATTTTCTCCTTCCTCTTCGGATTTGGATCCACGCGCAATTGCATGCCACAAGCAAGTTGAGTCACGGCTTGCCCAAACCATATGGGTCCATATCAAACGTTAAATCTTCATCCACCGTCAGCTTTTTTTATTCAATTATTTATTTATTTATTTATTATTTATTACGATTGCCCCAACATAATTACATTGCAGGACCAATAAAATGGCTTTGAGTAAATGAATAATAAGCAAAGGATTAAAATGGAGGAATAAAAGAAAAATAAAATATCAAAAAACAATCCATCATATTTGACCAAGACACAAGAACATGTTAGAATTAATTTGTTAATTGTTGTACTTTTCTTGCCTGGAATATATCCAGGGATTAATTTTTCTAATTGTACGTTTTGGTTTTAATTTTCTTAATTTTCGCGTGTTTAGTTCAAACCGCGAATCGTTTTAAGATTGTTCTATCGTTCCTCATTTTCATATCGAGTTTCGGACGGTTTCATTCTATCCACTGCATACTCTTATAATGTTTAATAAAACATAAACACAGTAAGTTTAGCTTTATAATAATAAAACTTAGAACTTGAAAGATCGAAAAAGGTTCTTCCAATAGGGTGTCCATGTGCATGGATAAGTACTACTTATAAAGGCTGAGAGGTTGCATTGCACGTCTGTAATAATTAAGTATGATTAACTTTGTTGATGGCTTAATTGAAATCACATGTTATGACTTTTGTTGTGTTAGGGCCTAACCGCCGCTCTAATAACACTATGCGAAGCTCCTCCGTCCCCTGGTGGGTGTGCCGCAAAAGGAGTCAAAAAAGAAACGAAAACTTAGATTAAAGACGGGGAGCGTTTACATGCCTTTTTCAGGAGGAATTTAAATAGTATTTGTTGTACATATTTTATAAGAATGCTGTTGTTATTTGTATCATATTTATTGACCACATCTTTAATGGAGGTAGGTCCTACATACATTGACGGAATTCACCTCTATTAGAGAGATGATCACCAAGGTGGTCAGTAAATATGGTACAAATAGCATTATTGATTTTATAATTATTTAGAGAATTGCAAGATGTTTTTTTGGGAGTGAGAATAGCATTGCCCTAAAAAAATTGGTAGCAGATTTCAAGTTTCAATCTAATTCTTCGTTTTTTGATAGAACAAAAGAGAATCTCATGGCTAGGTCATCGATCTCTCCACAAGCAATTGCTTTTGTTTGGAATGCTAAATTTGAAGTTATGAACACTATAAAGAATCAAGTTCAACATGCATTGGTTGTAAAGGGATTATTAAAGTTAAAGTTGGAAAGGCCACAAAGACCTAAAAATGGTTGACAAAAAAACAAAGTGAAAAAAAAAAAAACGAATGGGATTTTTTTTTCTTTCTACTTTGGTGAAAAGCTAGGGGTTGAGTAAAAATGAAAAAAGAAGAAATTGTTTTGACGATTAAAAAAAAAAGAAGATACGTGTCATTTTTTGGATGAGCCACAATAAAAGATAAAAAAGGAAGTATTGTTCATAAAAAAAATACATCTAAATACAGAAATTCACGTTTGAGATTTTTTAAAGATACATTTTCTTAAATTACTTAGAACCACAAACACCCACAATTATCTTTAAGAAGTTTTAGATAAGACGTCTGTGGAGTTTTTGATTTGTAAACCTTGATAGAATATGACTTAAAGTGGGAGTTACGTGGCTTGATTGGGGTTACATATTGTAACTTTTGTGTTAGGCCATAACTTTAATAGCTTTGTTTATGTGTTTAGGCATAAGCCTAGTTGTCGCACTATTAAATATGTGAAGCTCTTTCTCTTCTGCAGGTGGGTAAGTATGTTGCAAATAAAGAGTCAAAGCTTTTGGGAGTGGGGTATATGTATACTATTAAGAATCTTGTCAATGTTAGTGACGAAAATGCTGTTGGTGTGACTTGTGGATATTGACTTACTTTCCTTACACTCCAAGAATTCCTATTATAATTGTAATTGATTTACTTTAATTCCTGATTTCCTACTGTAAATAGATTTAGGAATTTATTATTTACTTGCCCATTCAGGTTTCGTTGTATTATAAATATGACCTCCTACAAGGAGAAGAATACACAGAAAATTCCCACAAACAAATATTCTCTCATAATTTTCATATTTTAGCATGGTATCAGAGCGGCGATCTTGGAATTGCTGACTCTAGTTTCAAAACCCCGCCGCCGCTATGAGGGTTGATGATTTTTTCAACCCTCATGGAGGTAGCACCACCGACTCCTTCTCTCATTCTCAACCAACCATCGTTGAGTTGAGTGCCCAGATGGCTCCGCCCCTACAGATGCAGACTTTGACCCCAAACCCGATCCAGAATCAGGATCCTCTTTTGACGACCCCGACCCCGACCCCGACTATGACGACGACGACCCCGACCCCGACCCCGACCCGCACTCCGATGATGACCCCAACCCCGAATTTGTCTATGATTCAGACTCCGATCCAGACTCAGGATCCTCTTTTGACGATCTCGACCCCGACCCCGACTATGACGACGACGACCCTGACCCCGACTCCGAAGACGACCCCGACCCCCACTCCGATGATGACCCTAACCTCGAATTTGTCTATGATTCAGACCCCGATCCCGATTTCGACTTCGACTCCGGCCCCGACTCAGGCTCAGATTCCGATCCAAATTCCTACTCAACCTGTATCCTATGCTTCTTCCGCTGCACAGATTATGACTTCTAGACTAACGACCCCGACACATGTACCAAATTGCGCATATTGTGGTGATCCGAGATACACTTGTGAGACTTGTTTTAAATTGCATGGCTACCCCGATTGGTGGGCTACTCTTACAGATCGAGGACAATGCAATATGACCAGTAATGGTACTGGTTATGGATTCCATACTTCCAATAAGATTGATTCCAAGAGCTGGATAATTGATTCTGGTGCAACTGATCATATGACGTTTGATCCTGATGATTTTCTAAATACTACACAACCTCGACGAACCTGTATTGCAAATGCCAATGGTGTTACTTATCCTGTGACAGGGGCTGGCACTGTTGCACTCTCATCCTCTCTCACACTGTCTAATACTTTACTTGTTCCATCTTTATCCACTAAATTGTTGTCAGTTAGTCAGCTTACTGAACAATTGAATTGTTGTGTACTCATTTACCCGAGTTTTTGTTTGCTTCAGGATATTCACACTAAGGAGATTCTTGGTCGTGGTACTAAGAGAGGGGGGCTATATTATGTCGATGACTTCAGTCCCGGCGTAGCTAACAGTGTGACATATCCCTTTGATAGCAAACAAAAGCAAATCTGGTTGTGGCATCGTCGATTGGGACATCCGTCTTTTAGTTATATGAAGCATCTTATACCAGATTTATTCTCAGGTTTTAAAGACTCCGACTTCACATGTGATACTTGTATTTTGGCCAAGAGTCACCGTGTGCCCTACCCGTTGAGTACGAACAAGTGTACTACTCCATTTACATTAATTCACTCTGATGTCTGGGGACATTCGCCTATCACTGCTCCTTCTGGTGTTCGATGGTTTGTCACATTCATCGATGATTGTACACGGATGACATGGCTTTATTTGTTGAAGAATAAAAACGAAGTGTTTTCCCGTTTTCAGTCCTTCCACAAACAGATGAAAACTCAGTTTAATGCTCAAATCCAGATTCTTCGCTCAGACAATGGTGGAGAATTTGTCAATCATGACTTTCAGACATACTTCCAACAACATGGAATTATCCATGAGACGACTTGTCCTCAGACACCGCAACAAAATGGTGTTGCTGAACGAAAGAATCGACATCTTCTTGAAACCGCCCGAGCACTTCTGATTGGCGCTCATGTTCCTCGCCATCACTGGGATGATGCTATTGTCACTGCAGTTCACCTGATCAACCGCATGCCTTCTGGTGTATTGACCTTTAAAACTCCTTTACAGGTGCTTGCGCAACACAGACCTCTGCCCTCTGTTTTGGTACTCACACCCCGAATCTTTGGATGTGTGGCTTTCGTTCATCTCCACAAAAATCAACGTAGCAAACTTGATCCCTGTGCGCTTCGTTGTGTTTTTGTGGGTTATGCCACTCATCAGAAAGGTTACCGCTGTTATCACCCTCCTACCCAACGAACCTATGTCACTTTGGATGTGACTTTTCTGGAATCTGAGCTGTTCTTCCATGACCCATCATCCAATTCTGCGCTTCAGGGGGAGATACGAAGTGAAGAACATAATTGGAGCAACTTGGAAAACAAAGAAATTCTTCTATGTACAGAAATGATTGATCATCCCGAGTCTGGAGCACGAGATTACTCTCTGTTGAAGAGTGACCAATCGCTCATTCATAGCGATCAATTGCCTGACCCACCTGATCCATGCGAAGATATTTCTGATCCGAGTCCCACACCTACAGACAATACAGAACAACAAGATGAAGACCCCCCTTCTAACTCAACAGTACCAACAGACCAATCTCCTGAGAATATCCTTGAGGTAACTACTCCTACTAGACTTGTGCGTTTAAATGATAAAACTATTGGATATCAATTACCTTTCAGGCAAAATCGTGGGAAGCCACCAAACCGTTATTCACCGGATATTGGCAAGACATCCAAGTATCCAATTGCAAATCATGTATCCACTGAGAAGCTGTCTGAACCACTCAAGGCTTTTGTGCATCAGTTGTCTGCTATTCATATTCCAACCAAGGTTTCTGAAGCATTGAAAGATCCTAAGTGGGTCCAAGCTATAAAAGAGGAGATGAAAGCTCCTGAGAAAAAACAGACTTGGACATTGGAGACTATACCACGAGGAAAAAAGACTATCGGATGTAGATGGGTGTTTACTATAAAACACAATGCAGATGGATCTATCGAGCGATACAAGGCAAGACTTGTGGCAAAAGGGTACACACAGACCTATGGTATAGACTATGAAGAAACTTTTGCACCAGTTGCAAAGTTAAACATCGTCAGAGTCTTATTGTCCCTTGCAGCTAATTTGGATTGGCCACTACACCAGTTTGATGTAAAGAATGCTTTTCTACATGGCGAACTCACGGAGGAGGTGTACATGGACATTCCTCCTGGATATAATACTACTCAGACTGGAACAGTTTGCAGGTTACGAAAAGCATTGTATGGATTGAAACAGTCACCACGTGCATGGTTTGGACGGTTCACCATGGCAATGAAGAACAATGGTTTCAAACAGTGCAACTCAGATCATACTCTGTTCTTGAAACATCAAAAAGGGAAGGTAACAGCATTAATAATCTATGTTGATGATATGATTATTACTGGGAATGATAAACAGGAAATATCACAGCTACAAGACTATCTGGCTACGGAGTTTGAGATGAAGGATCTAGGTGGACTCAAGTATTTCTTGGGAATTGAGGTGGCTCGATCGCAGCAAGGCATATTTCTCTCTCAAAGGAAATATGTCTTAGACTTGTTGACAGACACAGGAATGCTAGATTGTAAACCTGCGGACACTCCTATTGTTCAGAATCATCATCTTGGAGAATATCCGGATCAAGTTCCAACTAACAAAGAAAGATACCAAAGGTTAGTGGGAAGATTGATCTATTTGTCACATACTCGACTAGGGGTGGGCACTCAAACCGGCGAACCGAAAATCCAAACCAAACCGCACTGAACCAAACCGGAAAAAAACCGAGTTGACCAAAAAGTCAAAAACCGGTCAAAAACCGAACCGGACCGGTTTGGACCGGTTTCGGATCCGGTTCCATGTCTTCAAAAACCGAACCGGGCCGAACCGAACCGGTGAAACTAAAAAAATATATAATTTCAATATATATATTTATATTTAATGCTATATTTTTAATTTCACTAAAAAAAACATAATATTTATCCAAGTTCAATGTCAAAATATCTCTATTTTCTCACTTTAATATTTATTTTTTATATGAAATTGAATAATTTGTTAATTTTCAAGTAAAAAAATAATATTTCAGTTGAGAATTGTATTAAAAAGTAATTTAAAAAAATAATTTTTATAATCCGGTTCAAAACCGAACTGAACCGGAACCGGACCGAAATCGGTTCAAACCGAACCGGACAGTTTTTAAAATTTTTTTAATTAAAACCGAACCGAACCAAACCGGATGAATAGTATTGGATCGGTTCTAATTTGAGGCAAAAACCGGTCCAAACCGAACCGTGCCCACCCCTATACTCGACCATACATTGCTTATGCGGTGAGCGTTGTCAGTCAATTTATGCACTCTCCAAGTGAAGACCACATGAATGCAGTTCTTCGGATACTTAGATATTTGAAGTCTGCACCTGGAAAAGGACTTATGTTCTCAAAGCATGGTCATCTAAATATTGATGGTTATTCAGATGCAGATGGGGCAGGTAATGTAACAGATAGAAAATCCACATCGGGTTACTTCACATTCGTGGGAGGTAATTTGGTGACATGGAGGAGCAAGAAACAGAATGTAGTAGCTTTATCCAGTGCAGAAGCCGAGTTCAGAGGCATGACTAAAGGGATTTGTGAACTTCTTTGGTTAAGAAAGTTGCTTATTGAACTCGGGTATAAACCTACATCCACAATGAATCTCTTTTGTGACAACAAGGCTGCTATAGCCATTGCACAGAATCCGGTTCAGCATGATCGTACTAAACATGTTGAGGTGGATCGACACTTCATCAAACAGAAGCTTGAGACTAAAGTGTTTCAGTTTCCTTTTGTGAAATCCGAGGATCAATTGGCGGATATTTTGACAAAGGCAATTTCCAGTAAAGCATTCCACAATTCACTGGATCAGTTGGGCATTGGCGACATCTATGCACCAACGTGAGGGGGAGTGTTGGTGTGACTTGTGGATATTGACTTACTTTCCTTACACACCAAGAATTCCCATTATAATTGTAATTGATTTACTTTAATTCCTGATTTCCTACTGTAAATAGATTTAGGAATTTATTATTTACTTGCCCATTCAGGTTTCGTTGTATTATAAATATGACCTCCTACAAGGAGAAGAATACACAGAAAATTCCCACAAACAAATATTCTCTCATAATTTTCATATTTTAGCAAATGCTAGGGAGACCAACTTTAGATACCAACTTGTGTACCAACTCTCTAATAGAGTGTGTGACCCATTGTATTGGTGGGCTCCACCTCTATTAGAGAGTTGGTATATAAGTTGGTATCTAAAGTTGGTCTCCCTAGCATGACCCTATTAGTGATATGCGAATGTGTGGATGATTATTTATTATTAATGTATTTATACGCAAATAACTCATACATCAGCGATACAAAATGAAACTGATGTTAGCAATGCTCATTTATTATCAAGATTTTAACTTGCAAGCACTACTTTCGCCGTCTTCCATGAATTCACACTAGTGTTGTTTTTCTTGCTTAAATAAATATTTAATTGTTGTTAGTTAAAATCTTGATTAATCCATGTAAACATAAACCAAGGAGGAGATTATGTGAATGTACTCAATCTCAGATTAGCTTGAACCCATTTGATCAATAGAAATATTTTTATAATGTGATAACACTGTTTTATTATTTTCGACCAATAATATAATAACACACAGAAAAATTATTCCTCCTATAATTAAACTATTGACCGTAAATAACACAAAATAATATTCCCATTCTATGAAATTCTCTCTCCATCCATCTGATCATATATCTTCCCTTTGCAGCTTAATACAATAATCAATTAATTGTCATTGAAAGTTTGATGTGATTACAATTGTTAATAATTACTCTCTCTCCTCTGTATCCCTATGCTGTGGGTCTAGATCCTAGACTAGCTGACCTCTCTGACAAAAAGTTGATTCAACCGACAGTAAAAATCTATGGTAATATTAGACCGGTGTAACATATAGTAGTATAAATACCATCCCTCTCTTTTCTATTCACATAGCAGACTTGTAACACTATCAGAGAAGCTTCAAGCTCCAATTGCTCGAGCTTACAACTTTGTCCATGGCCGGAAGCACTTTTTGGCCTGTGGTTCTATTTGGAATGTTTTTTGGCTCCCTTTTGGGTCTCATTTTAAACCACTTCTTACCCTTAATGTTGCTAAGGCTTAATGGTAGCCCTCCACCCAAAGGGTCTTTTGGGTGGCCTATATTGGGACAAACACTTGCCTTCTTGAAGCCTCATCCATCTAATTCTCTTGGTGCCTTCCTTCAACACCATTGTTCTAGGTAATAGCAAACACTAATTAATATTGCCTTCTATATGTTTAATTCTTGTTTTATCTCATCTAATTGAAGGGTTAGAGTTTTTAAAAAAAAGGTTAATTTGATTTTTCAGGTATGGGAAAGTGTTTAAATCGCATTTGTTCCTGTCTCCCACAATTGTGTCATGTGATCAAGAGCTCAACTACTTCATACTTCAGAATGAAGGCAAGTTGTTTGAATGCAGCTATCCAAAGCCCATCCATGGAATCCTTGGCAAGAGCTCCATGCTTGTGGCTGTGGCTGATACTCACAAAAGGCTCAGAAATGTGGCTGTCTCCTTGGTCACCATTACCAAGTCCAAGCCTGAGTTTCTCAGTGACATTGAAGCCACAACCATTAGCATACTTCACTCTTGGAAAGATAAATCACAAGTCATCTTTTGTGAGGAAGCCAGAAAGGTACAATATCCTCAAGGAGAAAAAATTTCGTGTCCCAGTTTCATTGTCTATCTCTCTACTCGAGTCATGTCACCTATCAGAAGAGGATAGAGAGAGGGAGCAATGAAATGAGGATATGGAAGTATTTTATCCTTATCTTGGATTTATTATTATTATTATTTTTTTTTTGGGTTTCTCTGTGTATGGTTTAATTGCATATTAATTATTTTTTGGTTCCACATGCATGCAGTTCACATTCAATGTAATAGTAAAGCAAGTGCTAGGTTTGACCCCAGATGAGCCACAGACCACAAGAATTCTTGAAGATTTCTTGACTTTCATGAGAGGCCTCATTTCACTCCCTCTTTACATTCCTGGAACCCCATACGCAAGAGCTGTTAAGGTACCCCAGATGAGCAACATCTTGTTGTCAAACTTATATACAAAACAAATGTTTATGTTTTGAGACTGTAAATTCGGACCACATATTGAGATACAACTTAGCATGATTGATTAATGGTTACCTTGTGTTATCAGACAGTCGGATATATACCATTTTCATTTTTAATATAAAGTCACTAAATTAATATATTTAAATAATTTGTTCAAGATATATCTATAGCCTTTGCTTCTTTTCTTTGTTTTTATTTTGTTGCAAAAAAGAAAAGAAGAAAAAAAAAAGTAGCTAGAGGCATGCGAGAGCATTAACGGTCTCTTTACAGGCTAGACGGAGGATATCTTCAACTGTGAAAGCAATTATAGAGGAAAGAAGAAGACAAGCAGCTGAGACAAGCACTAATTCCAGCAGTAGTAAAAGGAGTGATTTTCTTGAGATACTTATGGATGTTGATACCTTATCTGAAGATGAAAAAGTGAGTTTCATCTTGGATTCTCTATTGGGTGGCTATGAGACTACCTCTCTCTTAATCAGCATGGCAGTTTATTTTCTAGCTCAATCACCTTCTGCATTACAACAATTAAAGGTGCAACCTTTTTATTTATATATATATATATATATAATTCTTTAAGATTTTATTTTCTCTTTTTTGGCCAAGACACATAAATGACATTTAATTAATTTTTTCTTTTTAATTTTATTTTTTATTATATAAAGGTGGAGCATCAGAACATTAGAAGAGGGAAGCAGAAAGAGGAGTATTTGAACTGGGAAGATTATAAGAAAATGGAGTTTACCCAAAATGTAAGAAAATTCTCATTTATTTAGCATTGTTTTGTCAAAATTAGGAAAGGAGAGGCGGAAACTCACACACACAAATACCATAGTGACTTAAATCCATGACTAGTTGAGAGCACACCAAAGAACTCGGCAATGAACTAACACCCATTGCCTTCGTTTTATTTAGCATTGTTTAGTTTTATTTTTGTGTCAGACATTTTTTACAAATTGTTTTTCTTTTATTGGCAGGTGATCAACGAAGCTCTCAGATGTGGAAACGTTGTAAAATTCGTGCACCGAAAGGCTCTCAAAGATGTGAAATTTAGAGGTAAAAGTAGTATTAAAATATGCCTAAGCACAACCAAAAGCATGGAGAACTTTTTTGTACTTTGGCACTTTGCAGTATGTGACGATCGATCTGTTTAATTAAATTAAAAAATAAGTGGTCTTTTTTTCTTCCTTTTTTCTAATGCAACTTTCTGCAGATTATTTAATTCCATCTGGCTGGAAAGTTCTACCCGTCTTTAGTGCAGCTCATTTGGACCCTTCCCTTCATGCAAGTGCTCTTGAGTTTCATCCTTGGAGATGGGAGGTAATGAAACATAAAATCAAACCTCATGATTTAATCTGATACACTTTTGGCTTACCGAAGAAAATCTTATGTGTAACCGGTTGTATAAATAAGCACAAGTTACAGAGTAATATAGTGTTAGAATACGATACATCGAATTTTTAATTTTTTTTTTGTTGGTGTATTAACTAAATGCAATATTGTGAAAAATAATTTGAACAGAAAATTCAGAGCCAAGACCAAACGTGCAAGAGATTTACTCCCTTTGGTGGAGGGTCTAGATGCTGTCCTGGATCTGAACTTGGGAAGCTTGAAGTTGCAATTTTTCTCCACCACCTTGTACAGAATTTCAGGTAATTATATAATTAGATTATAATTATAATTATTTTTCAATTTCACAAATATTATGTACTACTTTAAGTATTAGGCAAAATAAATGTGGAATTAAGTTGATGATCAAGGACCAATTTTATGTGTAGGTGGAGGACTGAGGATGATGACCAACCCATAGCGTTTCCATACGTGGAATTTCAAAGAGGCCTGCCACTGCACTTGGAGCATTGCCCTATCAATTGACGTAGGGGTTTTTTTTTTTTTTTTTGGGTGCTCTTTTTCCAACCCCTCTTTCCTTCTTCAACCCTATCCCTCCTTTCCTTATTTGTTTTTTTTGGGTGGCTTGAAGATGGGCATTTATCTCACTATTTTTTTAGTGGAGCTAGGCTTTTGGTAATATTCCACGTTAAGTCTTATATTTTGAAAAGTTCTAATCCTGTAAACTTGAATTCCTACTTCCAAAGTTTCTTCGCATAAATGATAATACCATGATGATAAGTTTAGTTTTCGTAATTTTCGATCTAACACGATAATACGATACAAATCTAAGATGATATTATATTAGGACTAATTATTACTAAGCTACTAAGCACACTAATTACAAACACATCTGGTTTTTTCCTTATTTTGACATGATTTAAATGGTTTTGTCTCACAACATGATGGCTTGGACTATTTTTGCCTACTTCTAGGCAACCTTTACCACAATGGGGCTCCTTACATAATGCTTACCATCTGACCATATCAACTTCCCAAACACATAGTTCTTAGCTGCTTTGGCATCTTTAACCTGCAGGAGTAGTTTAAAGCTCTTCTCTTCACCAATTTTCTTGAACTCCAACTTGTTTGGCTCAACAGAAACCGATATGCCATCTGGGTTCTGGATACGAGCCTTGTAAGTTCCTGGAGTGCCAACATTTTTCACTGTTCTAGTCACCACAAGGGATCCATTGAGTTTAGGGACAGTGATTGAGGGATAGTTGAGGTTAGTGCGACTAATAGCAGGTTTTGGGCACTTATATGTCTCCTCTGAGACCATTTCGATTTGTCTTTTGTTGTATCCATTTGAACATAGAAAGTTCAAGTAATCATTAAGGGACAAGTCATAAACCAAGCCAGGATCCATGGCACTGTTAGGATTAACATGCCCTGCACCATAACTAAATGGTGTTGCCCTATAGAAAGAAGCATTGAGCACTGGTTCTCTGCTATTATCTTGTGTTGTCGCTGTAAAATACGAGAATAAGAAGAAAACATCAGAAAGAAGGATAATGCTTTCTTGCCAGACTATAAGAAAACTTGGCCTATGTTCCTTTCCAAGGAAGATGAGATGAATGGATTAGGGTGTTCTTACCTGTGGTCATGATTGCAGATTTAATAGCTGCAGGGCTCCAGTGAGGATAGAGGGTTTTAAGAAGGCCACAAATGCCGGAAATATGAGGGCATGACATTGATGTGCCTGACACTGAGTTGAACAGAACTCGCCGTTCGTCAAACATTTGATTTGTTGGCCCTTGTGCTTCAGTGTAGGCTGCTATGATATTCACTCCTGGCGCAGTGATATCAGGCTGAATATTCAAAACAAAGGAGCAAAGTATTAAGAAAGTCCAATTCCCTTTGATGAATAGATTTGTGAGATGCTAAAAAAAACCTTAAGGATGTCTGGTGTGATGGTGTTGGGTCCCTTTGATGAAAATGCTGCCATGAAGGGAGCTGGCTTCGTTCCCAGTTGCGTTGTTGGACGCTTTATGTAAGCCCTGGGAGA
Organism: Prunus persica; assembly: GCF_000346465.2. NCBI lineage: Eukaryota > Viridiplantae > Streptophyta > Magnoliopsida > Rosales > Rosaceae > Prunus > Prunus persica. Next base: position 20,529,684 of record NC_034011.1, on the reverse strand, counting down.
CCTGTCAAAATAAGTAAAATTCTCAATCAATTCACTGTAAGGAAGCTGGTGATGGAACTAGATGTCTGTTTATATGAATGAACTATTGTTCTGCCTGCACTGAGATGAAGCCTATACATCACATTAATGCAGTTAGTGCTGCCAGTTCTTAGTCTGAAACAGGCAAGTTTAGAGGTCCTGTGATGAAGATGAATTATTTATATTTTAAGGCAGGTTCTGTGCATAGGCATGGTTTTGGTGAAATATAATGATTGCTGGTGGCATGTCATCTCACTTAGTTGAATTGATGTAAGCAAAGACAAGGGCACCGTCGGTGAAATTGATATGTGAAGCAGGGAGGACATGTGGATCAGAAATAACTTCGTTCCCGCTAAGCTCATCGTTAGCAAGAATCATTCCCACGGCACCAGCCAGTAAGGCTTGCTCACCCTTGTCCACTCTTGCACTCTCTCCTCGAAGGCAGGCCAAGATCTTTCCCTTCACCTTTTTGAGATCAAGTGTGCCAGCCTTGCATAACAGACTGCAGCATCATATAATAAGCAGATTGCTGAGAGCTTGAATATGGTAGTAGTAAAATGAAAATTAAAAGAACTTGATGTTGTTATTATCCTTACGCTTCTTGAACTGATGCGTTAGCTGCTTTAGCATCTGCAGCACTAATAAGCTGGTAGAACCTTTTCCCCGGCAAGGCCTCAGGCGATAAGCTCTGTCCCTGCAGAACAAAGTAGATACAAATTACAATGGATTTGTGTAGTTTTTCAGGATATGTGATGGAAGTTCCTTTCAAACACCTATAAAAAGTGTATGGCATGTCTTATTATTCTGAGCTTCTTGCAACCGTTTGATGAAAATTAGACAGCAAACATTAAGTAACCTTCATCTACTATGCTTAGGATAAAAAGGGACTATAACCAACCCTGAAGTGCTTCCAGTTTCCAAGGGTGACATAACTGGGGAACTCCCTGTCTATGGTACTGGCACCAACAGTGATCTGCCACGGCGCTACACTGGAGACGGTACCTTCGGCTGGACCGGAATTCCCAGCTGAGCAAACCACCACAATGCCATGCTTAACAGCATGAAAAGCACCTATTGCAACACCGTCATTGAAGAATGCAGTGGGATCTCCACCCAGTGACACAGACAATACATCAACACCATCATGGATGGCAATATCAAATGCAGCCAATATATCTGCTTCAAAGCACTCATCTCCATTCACTGGAGGCCAACACACTTTATAAGCTGCAACTCTGGCTTTTGGTGATCCACCCTTTGCTGTTCCATTACCAAACCCAAACACACTTGCCCCAGTTACAAAATTGCCCCCAGCTGTTGACAAGGTGTGAGAGCCATGGCCTTCATTGTCTCTTGGTGAGTCAAAGGAGGAGTTCAGGGTGCCAGCAACTGCAGCATAGCCCTTGTTGAAGTATCTTGCTCCAATTAGCTTCCTTTCATGCAAAATTTTGTCACCAAATGAGTTACAAGATTCTCTCTATGGGTAAATAATTAAATGATGGAATTGATCCAACACAAAGTTCAGAGCGAAAGGTTGCTAAAACCAGTCAGAAGATGCCCTTATTTTACACAAACACATGTTCTGAACCTGTCTTCTCTCTCATTATTATAATAATTTGCTTGCTTACTCTACATAAATATATGCTTTAAAATTATTATAATAATTTTAATCTAATTGCAGCAATGCATCTTGAAAATGGGATCAGATGCCATGAGGACCAGAAGCAATTGAACCGAAAGAGAACATGTCTGCAGTTTTACTATCTATTTTTTTTATATTCATCTTATTGATGATAAAGGCAGATTTATCTCATCCAGTTTTATGCTGTTCTAGGTTTCTAAAACAAGTTTGACTCAGCTTTATGAGAAAGCTGCAAATGGATCCTGCTTTATAGATACCATTTCACCCCACTACAACTAAAGCAGATCATCTTTGTTGGACCATGAATTTGGATATTTATAAAAAATAAAAAAAAAAGGGCCTGACTACAAAGAACAAAAAAGAGGTTCTCTTTCTTGCTTCAATTTTAACACATTTCAGCAATGAGTTAAGTGTTGTGTTGTAGAAAAAGCAAACAGAAAGTAAATCAATCTTCCACAGAAAGTAGGTATAAAATAATGAATACCTGTTGCAGTAAAATTCAGAATCTGTCTCATTTTGGCAGATTCCTTTCCACTTGGATGGAATTGGTCCATACCCTTCATCACTAAAGCTATTGGACTCTGGCCATGCGCCTACAATCCCATTCAACAACAGTGAGGCTAAAAAGAATGCTCAACAGCAAAGCAACGCACATTCTTTTTAGAATTACAATTATTTCATATTTTCATCCGTTGGCCAAGCCACCGCACATAATTGCACACTTGTTATGTTTTTTTTTTTTTTTAAAGTATAAACGATAGTTTAAACTAGAGGGGAGAGAGATTTCTCACATACAGGCCCACAACTATAATGCCGTGAGAATTTAAACCTGAGATTCTGTCTGTATACACTGCGTTGGCTCCTTATGTTAATCATAAAAGAAAGTAATAAATAAAAAAAGACAAGAATCTTTAATAGTTGCAACTTGCAACAGATGTAATAATTTTTTTCTTTTAATGGTGGCCCAGAACTAAAAAAATACCTTCAATGAGAGTTTATACCCTTCATGGAAGCCTTAAAATACAACCTGGCCTAATTAATTATTAGTATATTACTATTAATTAATCCTCTAGAAGAAAGAGCTCTCAATGAGTCAATGTTCATGCATTTTTGTCGTATACAAGGACGTGTATTTAGCTAGCACCATTGAAATTGTTTAATATCAGCGGCACCAAACCAGCCAATGGTTACAGAAATGAAAATCAATTTTATAAACATGATTTTGTTGAAAGGCACTGTTGTTGAAATGAGTGAGGATAAGTCAACATCCAGATCAAACTTATTTTAGTGCATGAACATGACTTGAAAGTGAAGCAAAATTTTATAAAATTTTATAAAATTAATAAAATAAATAAATAAAAGAAGAAGAAGAAGAAAAACTGACCAGTATCGAGGTTTCCTATGATTGTATCTTCACCATATCTTGCCTTGTTCCAGATTGAGTTGGGTGGAGTAACACCATCATGCTCAAGTCCCAAGAAATCCCATGATCTAGTTGTGTGTAATTTTCTTCCCTGGTTCAAGAAAATGGAGACTACTTTTGGATGCTCTGTAGGGTTTCAATGGCAAGCATGAGAAGAACAAGTATACAAAACAGAGGAGAAAGAAGATTATTAAAAAAAAAAGAAAAGATTCTCACTGGCTATCTGAGCTGCCTCTTCTTCTTCTAATGTGGCAGCAAAGCCATTGATGTGCCTTGTGTATGAGTAAAAGATGGATTCTTTTGCAACTTCATGGCTGCATTTTGCAGACAAATTCAAACATACGATCTCAGAAAGATGGTGTATATGTATTTTAGTAGTTGGTGCTAAAATGTGTTTAAGTACCTGCCCAAGAAGGACCCAAGAAACTCATAGTGATTCTCTGTCACTTGGTTCAGTTCAAGTTCTGAGAAGTTTGGGGGATGTGAATGTGATCCCAAGTACACCACATATGACTACACCAATAACAGTAGAAGCAGGCAAGCAAGTACATAATGAAAAAATAAAGAAAAAAAGAAAAATCATGACAGTAGGCATAGCAATGGGAGCTACTCCTTTTTTTCTTGATTTTTTTTAATGGAAGAAAATAAGATTGAATGCTCACCTTTTTGATGGCAAAGGTGGGTCTGTGAAGTACAAGGGAGGAGAGAAGGAAGGACAGGAGGTAAAGAGCTATGGTTGGTCTTGGTGGCCTCATTGCTTTGTTTGGTTGGTTGATTGACCCTTGTTTCTTTCTTGCCCCTTGTGGAAGGTAAACTTTGGGTTTTATTTATACAAAACCTCCAATAGATGTGGCAGAAAGAACCCTGCTACCAAATTGTACAGGTATTATTAGCTTAACTGCATAATGTTATTATTTATTAAAGAATAATTGAATTGAATTAAATTAAATTAAATTAATGTGACCTTGTGGACCCTATTATGATAATAATTGATTGATTGAAAATAAACAAGGGGTTGGTGGAATGGACTGGGGGAATCTGAGTTTTGAGCCTTATGTAGCCAAGGATAAAACAGTGAAATTGGCAAATGGGATATTGCCACGTGTAGAAAAGGTTGGATATGCTCTTCCACTAGCTAGTCCAATGCAGGCTGATGAAAATGCTATGTACTTAAAATGGAGGGGAACTTATTTGAGCAAATTAGCTATACATGGCTTCATCAAACCTTAATAAGTTTGAACTTCTGCTACATATGCCATTGTCATCCGTTAGTGGGAGCTCTATATAGCCTTTGTTACAACTTACAAGCATCTGCGGTTCATATATGACACCCTCATCTCATTATAGAATGACTCAAATTCCGCGATTTTGTCCTAAAAATATCTGAAGGCCAATTCTGGCTTTCCTAAGTTGGTTGGGTTGGGATTTTATGAATGAACATACAATTGAATTTAGAAGGAAAAAGACAAATTAAAAGCCAAACAAACATGTGGCCCATGATTCACTTTCTTGACTATGGTTAGAATGGGCGGGGCTTGTTTAAAATTCAACCTAGACTTTCTGAACTAACCTATTTTTAGTAGTCTACTACATATCCAACTTCAAACCAATCAGCCTTTGTTGGGAATATCTATTACAAAACATGAACCCAATACAACTATTTGTGCAACACAAATACCAAATCCCTACACATTTCCCCTAATACAACTATTTGTGGCACATAAATACCAAATACCTCAAATTCCCCCTAATTTAGCCATTCAGATTGCCAAAAGGGTAAATGAAGTTTTACTAAAAGGCTTCAAATTAGTGTGTATGTGTGTGTGTTTATTGTATTAATCAATTGATGACTAAAAAGTTACATTTAAACTCATATATATAAGTTTTAAATTACGTCACACGTGAAGTGATATTGCATTTAAAAACTTCAAATTTATATTTTTACTTAAATCTCATTTAGGTCTTACTTTTACCAAACTGATGCGAGGTTTTAACATGATTCAAATCTAAGCAACTTTTTTTTAGCATGATCAATAAATATAATACATGTAGCATTATTAATATACTATAATCATACATCATTATATGTGCTATAAAGTTGTCACGTGTTTCACTCAAGTCACATCACTCATGAGAGAGGGGATGTGTTTTGACCTATATCTCACACTAGAAGTATAAAGACTTCCATTTTTATGTAATAATGCACTAGGCCTTTCCACAATCATTCCCAATTTGGTTTTTAATTTTTTTGGAATTAAATACACTTACCATCAGTGGCGGATCCACGTTGGGACAAGAGGGGTCGGACGACCCCTTGAAAGGCTGGAAATTTGGCAAGGAACTCCATGAAAGCCCCCTTGGACAGCTGCTGGAAGCCCCCTTGTATGCACACAAAGTGCTCGACGAAAGTCCCAAACGAAATGTCCTGCGCTGCGCGTATTTTTTTTTTAAACGAGCCTTGCCAAACGACGTCGTTTGGTCCAAGGCTCAGTCAAATTTTTTTTAATTGACCTGGCCTCAAAACGACGTCGTTTTGGGCCAGGTTTTAAAAATTAAAAAAAAAAAAAACAGATTACAGAACAGCACGCACAGCAGCACAGATTCATTTTCTCCAAACCTTTCATTCCCAATTCCACAGCCCCTCTTCCCATCCTCTCAAACCCTAACCTCCCAACCTCCCAACCTTCGACAACCTCCATCAACTCTTCGCCGGTGGCCCAGTGCCGATCACCACCACCTTCTACCGCCGTCCGCTGCCCATTTTTTAAACTACAAGTAAGTAAGCATGGAAAATCTGATATTAATAATTATAGTGATAATATATATTGTTGATATTGATATTTTTTTTAATGTAATGAAATTTATGAATATGAATCATATTGATTGATTGAGTTTATGCTTGAAATTTATGGATATGAATCATATTGATATTTTTTTTTATGTAATTAAATTTATGGATATGAATCATAATGATAATCATATTAATGTAGATTGATTGAGTTTATGCTTGATTGATAATATGAATTGATTGGGTATATTAAATATTGATTGCTATTTGATATGATAATTTGGTATATTGAATATTGATTGATATGGGCTTAGGGAGTATATTGAATATTGAGAGTGGGTTATTGAAATTTTCATATTCATATGATAATTTGGATAAAAATTAATGATTGATTGAATTAATTGATTTGTAGATTTATGGAACGATTCTTTAAAAGAAAATTATCTACGGATAGTTCTTCTCTGTCTAATCCGGGTAGTTCAAATGCAAGACCAATTGAAGTAGATGAGATCTTAGCTAATCTTCAAGCAGACCCTGGACTAAGAACTCGAATGGCGGATTATAGTCCTAATATTCGGGATGAGATCCGAAGAGCATATCTACAAAAGGGACCTTGTCAACCTAGAAGTTATAAGTTCCCACAAACTAATCAATCAGGAATTAATAGACGCTTCATTGCTCATTGGTTTGATGATCATGATTGGTTGGAATATAGTATTGCTAAAGATGCTGCGTTTTGTCTTCATTGTTATCTCTTCAAATCTAATTTTGATCAAGTGGGTGGTGATGCATTCACTGGGGTAGGCTTCAATAATTGGAAGAAGGCGAAAGAAAGATTTAACCTTCATATTGGACCGGTTGGTAGTGTTCACAACCAAGCTAGAGAAGTTGCTTACAATTTGATGCATCAAACTACACACATTGAAACAATTGTGATCAAGCAAACAAGCCAAGCTCGCACGACTTATCGCACTTGCTTGAATGCATCACTTAAGTGCACTAGGTATTTGTTGTGGCAAGGGTTTTCTTTTCGTGGTCATGATGAAAGTGCACAATCAAGTAATAAAGGGAATTATTTAGAGCTCTTGCAATTTCTTGCGGATCATGATGAAAAAGTTAAGGCCGTTGTGTTGGAAAATGCTCCAGGAAATTTAAAGTTAATAGCTCCTTCAATTCAAAAAGATCTTGTCAATTCTTGTGCCAAAGAAACCATTGATCTTATCTTGAGTGATGTAAAAGATATATATTTTTCAATAATGGTGGATGAAGCACGTGATGTTTCAATAAAGGAGCAAATGGCGATGGTGTTGCGTTATGTGAATGACAAAGGACAAATAATTGAAAGGTTTGTGGGGGTTCAACATGTAACCGACACTACTTCAAGTGCACTAAAGGAAGCAATTGATGAATTCTTTTCTTCCGCGAATTTGAGCTTTTCCAAGCTACGAGGACAAGGTTATGATGGAGCTAGCAATATGAGAGGTGAGTTCAATGGCCTTAAGACAAAGATTTTGAGAGAACAACCTTGTGCATTTTATGTTCATTGCTTTGCTCATCAACTTCAACTAGCTCTTGTTGCGGTAGCAAAGAAAAACATTGATGTCAACTCTTTTTTCACAACGGCTAATAGTTTGGTTAATGTTGTTGGAGCATCTTGTAAGCGTCGCGATGCACTTAGAGCACAATACCAAGAAGAGCTTGTGAGAGCTTTTGAAGATGATTGTCTTATAACGGGGCGTGGCTTAAATCAAGAAAGGACTCTCAAACGTGTCGGCGATACACGATGGAACTCACATTATGGTACGTTGATTAGTATCATTTCTATGTTCCCATATGTGGTGAATGTGCTTCAAATGATTGTTGATGATAATCCTAATGATAGTTCGGGTGAAGCCTATAAGTTATGGAGAGAAATACAATCTTTTGAGTTTGTGTTTCACTTATTTGTAATGAAAGCTTTATTGGGAATAACAAACACTTTGTCTCTAGCATTGCAAAAGAAAGATCAAGACATTGTGAGTGCAATGAATTTAGTGAAAACATGCAAGGAAAACCTACAGTTGATGAGGGATAATGAGTTTGAAGAATTGGTTGAGCAAGCATCTTCGTTTTGTTACAAACATGATATTATAGTTCCTACCATGGATGAGGAATATGTAATTCCGGGGAGATCACGGCGTAATGCTCCAATGAAGACAAATTATCATCGTTATCGTGTGGAGATCTTTATTCATGTAATTGATGGGCAACTTGCGGAATTAAATGATCACTTCAACGAGGTAAGTACTGAGTTACTTACTTGTTTGGCATGCTTGAGTCCAAAAAATAACTTTGTGGCTTTTGACAAACGAAAGCTAGTTCGTCTTGCTCAATTTTATCCTTATGATTTTTCGGATAGAGACCTATTGATGCTTGAAGATCAACTTGGTGTTTATGTTCATCATATGCGTTCGATTAGTGATTTTTCTCAATTGGAAGGGATTAGTAGTCTTGCGGAAAAAATGGTGGAGAAAGGAATGCATGAAATATTTCCTTTTGTGTATTTGCTTCTTACATTGGCTTTGGTTTTACCGGTTGCAACTGCATCAGTGGAGAGGGCATTTTCCGCTATGAATATTATTAAAAATCCACTTCGCAACAGAATGGGAGATCAATGGTTGAATGATAGCTTGATTGTTTACATTGAGAGAGATGTTTTTGCTTGTATTGATAACGAAATTATAATGCAACGTTTTCAGAATATGAAAACTCGTCGTGGACAATTGTAACTTGTATTATTGGTTTTGTTATGAATTATGAATGGAAGTACTATCTTTCTATCTTTTTAGCATTATTTTCTTTGTAGAAAAATTTCAGAATTTTTACACTAAGCCCCCTTAGCTATATAATCCTGGATCCGCCACTGCTTACCGTGTGTTTACTAACATATGATAAGCATGAATTGGAATCAATCAAATACCCATTCCTAAGAAGTAAACATGCCATAAAATCAAGAATGAGATCGATTAACAGAGCAGTTTATCCGATTCCAATTTCTTGATCTAAGTTCCTCAATTCATGTCTTCTCCAACTCATAATAAGTAAATGTAAAGAAGAAACACGGGGTATGCCAAAAGGAAAAACTTTATGTTATTCATCAGGCAATGCAAATGGTGGTGAGGGAAGTAGGTTTAGGTGAGAGAACCGTTCTCAATATATCTCATCGTCTCCCAAAGAAAGATGAAGCTACAAGCAAAAATGCAACAAAGACCCATACATTGATGATTGATTTGATAAATAATCAGCATGCAGCCCATATACACTTTCCTTACACGTCTGATTTTACTTTACTTAATGGGAAGTGTTTATTGTTTAGTTTGGGATTATATGTTGACATGAGTCGTATATTCCTTAATGAATTAGGATTATATTTATTTTCTTTTTTATTTTAGTCCTATTAAAATTAGGATGTATTTCCTATTGTAACTCATGATTTTGGACATGGCTATATAATCACTATTATTGTACCCTATCAATACATTAGTTGCAATTATCCCTAAGAAAAGTAAATTAGTAGATCATCCAATTGAGACCATTTATTAGTTTGTTTTCTTGTAACTAATAGATAAAAAGAGGCTCAACAAATTGCCTCACCACAACAACTAACCAATTGGTGCACCTCTATATAAATTCTCTACTCTCTCTGTCCCTAAACACCACAGTTTTGTACAAAATGGACGGAAAATACAAGATGTCCAATGTACGTTTCTTTTCCACCCCTATATCTCACTGTTATTTTGTCTAACAAATTACATGGAAAATAATAACGATATGTATTCCTTGTTGTTGTTCTTCTTCTTCTCTAATTGCAGGTTTCCGGTGCAATCATTTTTATACTGGGATTATTTTTTCTAAGAGCTGCAGAATGTAGAACACCAGCGAATCGGGGCACGGTCAAGTACTCTGCCCTTAGCTGTCGAAGGCACAGTGCTCTTTTGACTGATTTTGGAGCTGTTGGCGATGGCAAAACGTCCAACACAAAGGCCTTCAAGGCGGCCATTGATCATCTAAGCCAGAGTGCATCCGACGGCGGAGCACAGCTTATCGTACCACCGGGGAAGTGGCTCACCGGGAGCTTCAACCTTACCAGCCATTTCACCCTTTTCCTCCACAAGGATGCTGTTATTCTTGCAACTCAGGTTTATTTCTCTTGCCTTTTTTGGTCGAATATATTTCCTTAATTTCTTGAATATTTTAGACTTGATTGATTGTAATTACCTTTTACCATAGAATTAGCTCAATTGATTGTTTTTTGAAACTCAGGTTTAATTTTTGTACATATTTTATTACCATTTTACCATATAATTAGCTTATTTGATTTAGTAATCTACAACATCTCCGACCTACTAATTTCAGAAAAAGAAACACCGACTTAGTAATCTACAAACATAGGAAAAACAGTAACTTATACATGCAGAAAGTCAACTCATTGACTTTAATTAATTTATTTTACCTTTTAGGAATAGCTTTTGCTCCTATCACCCAAATCTTTTTCATGTAAATTTATCAATTGGTCACCACCTTTATCATTAATGACCATTTTACATGACCAAATTTACAGGATGAGTCTGAGTGGCCTCTTGTTCCAGTCTTGCCTTCATACGGGAGAGGCAGAGATGCCCCTGGTGGAAGGTTTAGCAGTCTTATTTTTGGAACAAACCTCACCGATGTCGTAATTACAGGTAATTAATTACATATCAGACGCAATTATTTTAAATTTACTGTGATTTTGGATCAATTATGTTAATGACAAAATTGGTATTTGTTTTTTAGGTAACAACGGCACCATCGATGGGCAAGGTATTTCTTGGTGGAAAAAGTACAAAGCAGGTCAATTGAATGAAACCCGACCCTACATGATTGAGATCATGTACTCTAATCAAATCCAAATATCTAATCTTACTTTGGTCAATTCTCCCTCGTGGTTTGTCCATCCTATATACAGCAGGTAGATTTGAGTATTCATCTATCCTGATCGATTTTCTATCCTAGTTAGGGTTCGTTTGTAAATGCTTTTGTGAAAGGCACTTTGGTTTATAAGGGGTTTTTTAAAAATATTTTATTTATTTATAAAAGCACTAGCATGAAACTGATCTGATATGTATACATTATGGTTTGAATTTGCAGCAATATAACAATCCAAGGGCTCACTATCCTTGCACCAATTGACTCTCCTAACACAGATGGCATAGACCCAGGTTGGTTAATTTGCTTCCACTTTGTTCTGGCTCCTTGCTCATATTTGAACATAGTTAATATGTGCACCTATTTTTGTTCCGTTTTCAGATTCATGCTCACAAACTAGAATTGAAGATTGCTTCATAGTCTCTGGGGATGACTGCATTGCAGTAAAGAGTGGATGGGACCAATACGGGATCAAAGTCGGGATCCCAACAGAGCACCTTGTGATCAGAAGACTTACCTGCATTTCACCAGACAGCGCTACCATTGCTCTAGGCAGTGAGATGTCCGGTGGAATTCGTGACGTTCGCGCTGAGGACATCACAGCCCTTAGTACTCAATCCAGTGTGAGGATCAAAACTGCCCAAGGAAGAGGAGCTTATGTCAAAGACATATTTGTGAGAAGAATGACCCTCAAGACTATGAAGTATGTTTTCTGGATGACTGGCTCTTATGGGTCTCATCCGGACCCTGGCTTTGATCCTAAGGCATTGCCTTTGATCCAGAACATCAACTACAAACAGGTTGAGGCTGAGAATGTTACTTACTCTGCAAGGCTGGAGGGAATTCCTAATGATCCTTTTAAGGGAATTTGCATTTCTAATGTGACTATCACATTGACTGAGAAGCCCAAGAAATTACAATGGAACTGTACCAACATTGCGGGAGTTACAAGCAACGTGACTCCAAAGGCATGCGATTTGTTGCCGGAGAAGAAAGAAGTCATCGATTGTCCTTTCCCGGAAGATAGGTTGGCGATTGAAGATGTTAAGTTAGTGACATGTTCTGCCAGTCTCCCCTTCTTCTGAGAGTCATGTAATATATGGGAATTTTGGATGCTCAAATAAGGTAGCATCCTCTGTTTCAAATATATAGGAGTCTGAATGACAAATTGACAATAAAATATAGTAGCTTTCCAAGATTTCCTTCTTTTTCTTTCTATAGACTATCCATTTGTTCACCAAATAATCATTTGATAATGAAAATCTGAAAGAATGGACCTCCGCAACAATCTCAACTGCATTAAGGAACTTACAGGGAAAGCTTCTGTGGAGAATCTCAACTTCGGCCATAGTTTTCCAGTCACTGCATTAATGAATTATTTCAACTGCATGTAGAAACAACTATGACCGCAACAATCTCAACTGCATTAATAAATAATTTTCAGTGACCCCAAAAACACATGTGTTAAAGAATATAACTATAACGTTGAAAACTTGAGTAAATAAATTACAACTTATAATAAAAGGTTCCACTCATAATAGAATTGAGACCCTTTGTGATAAAACTCATACTTGTTGGACTTTGTATGTGGTCAAGTTGAGAATAATATCGATGTTGCTAGTAGTGGGCCATTGACCCCATCTCTCTAAAATTTAACAATATGGGTTAATACATATCGAACAAGAGAATACCACAACCCCAAGAAACTCAGGACACATATCATCAGATGAAGCACAATTCTTAAACGCTCCCAATAATATGAAGCACCTAGACTGAAACACAATTCTTAGACGCTCCCAATAATTACAATTGGATGCACATTGAGTTCCATCCATAACCATAACCTAGTTCGTGAATTATTTCAATCACTTCTAGTACCAACAGAGGATAACCCTTATTTCTAATGCTGGTAATCATTTCAGGGTTTCCATCAATTTTTCGTGACACTGGGTAGATCACAATCAAAATTATATGATTTCATAGAAAGCAAACTGTTGGAGCTGACAAAAGACGCGTTTTTTGTCACTATCCCATGCAATGTCATTTAGAACATCAATACCCTGTTTAAGATATTAAAATTGATAATAAGTAAATTATTAGTTTGAGATGTATGATTTCAAGAAGAAGGAATATGTGCATATGCAAGGTGTCTTCAAGAAAATACTGCCTAGCCTTTCAAGGAATCCATACAGATCAACTACTCCTCCTTATTTGATTCCATTCTCGATTTTGAGGGTATTCGATTACGAATTTTAAGGTGAAACCCATATAATTGTTTATTCATTATGTATTAGTAAAGACGGGAAAGTGAAAAATTGGAATTCTTTCAATACCAATGTGTTAGTAAACACATAATAAACAATAATTAGAATCAATTCAATATCCATTCATGATAAGTAAACATGCCATAAAAAGAAAATACTGATGAAAATGCTTTGTACTTAAAATGGAGGGGGACCTGATTTCAGCAAATTAGCTATAGATTGCTTCATCAAAGCTTAATAAGTTTGAACTTCTGCTACATATGCCATTGCCATCCACTAGTGGGAGCCATATATGGCCTTTGTTACAACTTACAAGCATCTTTTTGGGTGAATTGAGGAAGGAATAAAGTTCCCTAACCTTGTCCTGAAAAAATCTGAGGGCCAATCCTGGGTTTCCTAGGTTGGTTGGGTTGGGATTTTATGGATGAGCATACAATTGAATTGGGCCATGGTTCACTTTCTTGCCCTTGGGGTTAGAATGGGCTGGGTCTGACTTTTTCTAAGCTAACCCAATTCTAGTGGTTTACCATAAATTCAATTTTTTACTCGCATTTCATAAAATCTGGACCATTCAACTAATTCAATGCTCGTGAATATGACACATCGGCTACAGTAAGTTTGTTTCCTTTCTAAAAAAACTCAGACAGAAAAAACAAACAACAATCCCTTTAACAATAAATTCTCTAGTTTTGCCTAACGCTCTCTTGGTTCTTCCTCTGTGTATTTGTAATCTGATCTTCTTTGTTTTTTTGGGTCTTTTGGCTTCTTCTTCTACTTTAATATGGAGCTTCAGCTTACAATATGGGGCAACCAAGACGTAGTAGACTCATAATTGGTTCTGCTTTTCAGAAAACTATGACAAGGAATTTCCTGTGCTTCTGAACAGCAAGTAGGCTCTCCAAGTTCAGGTGTCGTACTACCAAGCCCATTCATCAATCAGAATAGCAATCAATTGGGTATTTTTCCTATTAATTTCAGATTATATAACTACAGCTTGCAATAACAATCAATTGAAATAGTGTATTTGGAATTTAAAATCTATTGATTGGAGCAGATTTCCAATAGTTATCAATTGAGGAAGCCAAAAGAAAAAAAGAAAAATCATATTGCAAAGACACAAGAGGAAGAACCAAGAGAACAGTAAGGGAGACTGGACTCGAGATGGAGATGGAGGGATTTCTTTTCTTTTTAAGTAATAATGCACTAGGCGTTTCCACAATCATTCCCAATTTGGTTTTTAATTTTTTGGGATTAAATACACGTAATTCTAACATGTGCCCCATCTCTCCCACCTTGAAACTTTGTAAGTAGCATTGGTAACATGTCCCACAAACGGCTCTAGGACAGTACGTTAAACCACCTAAGGCAAGGCTGTGATTTGTCTCATGCAGTGACTTTGGCGCCGTCTAATACCGGTCAACAAGGCCATTGGCTCTCTCTTTCTCTTCTCTCTCTCTTTCCTATCACCAGCTGCCTATTTTATACCTGGAACTTTAAAATTTATGGTGAATGCAAAAAAAGTCATCACATCCAACGGCAGAAACAGCCAAACTTGCACATTCCTGCAGCAAAGTTTGAGGACGCTAGCTTTGGCTTTATGCAGCTGCTAATATGATTATAAAGCTGCCCCATTGGATTTGAGGGGAGCAAATTAAGCATTGTTAATTCTGTTTGTTTCCCAAGAAAGAGAAAGAGAGAAATGTTGAAGAAAAAAACTTTTTCAGCCGTCTGTTTGAGAATGCCTAGTGCCATCTAATCTCTCATGATCTGCAATTGGATTTTCTGCTGTCTTTGCCTACTTCTATCACTTCCATATTTTCTTATAAATCCCACTTCTCTCCATACTTCTATTGCAGTGAAGCAAGCAAGTAATTGCAGAGAGACAGAGAGAGATCAAAACTACTATGGTTTTGTTAGCTTCAGATTCATTACTTTAGATGTAAGGCAAGTATGTTTAGCTACCAA
Organism: Prunus persica; assembly: GCF_000346465.2. Classification (NCBI taxonomy): domain Eukaryota; kingdom Viridiplantae; phylum Streptophyta; class Magnoliopsida; order Rosales; family Rosaceae; genus Prunus; species Prunus persica. The sequence continues at coordinate 20,514,640 of NC_034011.1, read as the reverse complement.
ATTCTTTCCTTGTTTTTTCCTTTTTCCTTGTTTTTTAGTTGGGTTTTGGCTTGGAAAAATGGGTTGGATTTTAATTCATAGAGTAATTGCTGTGCAGGCCTATTTATGAAGGTTAAGGATGAAGTTCATCCACCAGTCAATTGGGGCATGATGTGCCTGGCTCCCTGGATGCCATCTAAGCAACTAGTCAATCAGAATGTTGACTTTTCTTAGTTGGCATCAGGGGAGTCATGCATGTCAAGCAATTAGACTGACCATCCGATCAACCCTCATGATGATGTTATGTGAAGTCTGATCCTCTCTCATTTCCTTGAAACCTCTCATTTGAAGCTTTCTGGTTTGAAATCTTTGATTTTTTTCAATCTTTTCTTTCAGGGTCAACCCTCCATTTTCTTGTTTTCTAGCCAAGGGTTCAAGCTGGCAAAAACTCAACACAGGAGGCACAACACAACACAAACAACAAAGTTCAAGAGAAAGTCACACAAATTGAAGAATGGAATGTAAATCTGCAGAACAATTGCAGACTCTGAATTTGCCAACTTCCTCTACATAGGTTTTTTTTTTTTTGAAGAGAACTTCCTCTATATATATTCATAAATAATAGTGCTCTGCCCAGCTTTATGTATAGCTAATAATTACATAATAGAGCAACCAGGTTCTTCGTATTGTGGACAGGGAGGGCAAATGTATTGAGCAGGGCAGCCCATGACATACTGGATTATTGCCTCTGGTTCTTTCTTCTTCTCTTCCTCCTTCTTCTTTTCCTCCACAGAGTTCACACTAACCACATCAGCATGCTTCAAGCTTTTTCTGAGCAGAGTTGTGAGCAGAACCACATCAACTCCATCCCCTGTCACTTCTATTAGGCCCTTGTCCTGCTGCAAACTTGCTGAATTCACCCCTGTATATCATATGCCCATATACGTCAGTACAAAACAGATGGGATTAAAAACTGATCTTTGATTAGTAGTGGAGATATATTTAATTATTGGGTTTAAGTTAATTTCTGTGTTTTGATTCAGAATGTTGTGAAAAAGATGGAGTTTTGGCTAATTACCATCAACCCCAACTGCAGTCTTCATAGCTTTGGCTCTGGACTTCTCATCATGCAAAGCAGACAACTTGATCACCACCTTTTGCTGCAAAAAAACCAAAACAACTTTCAATTAGCATAAACCCAAGTCTTGAATTTCTTCCTCTGTTTCCCACAATGCATATATCTTTTGCATGGACCTCAGTTTCACACATACCTTCATGATCCCTGGTTCTTAATTGATGAAGATTGTGATGATGAGCCAAAGATCTCTCAAGCTACTGGCTCTTTTGGGTTTGGGAGATAGATGGTGAAGAGAGAGAGAGAGAGAGAGAGAGAGAGAGAGAGAGAGAGAGAGAGAGTGGAAGAGGTCGTGTCCTATTATGTTGTGGAAAATTGGTGAAGAATGTGAGAAGGGATTTGGTATTTATAGAGAGGCCTCTTGGATGGAGTCTTTGGTGAGCCAAGCCAACCCAAAGTGCTTTGCTGATGAGAAATGAGAATCACTTAGGCAACTTCCTATTGGCCACCTCATTGTGAAATTGGCTATATCCTATATGATTTGTATTTGTTTTACATGTAAGTGTAGATTGTAACATTGATGTTTTTTACTTCTCTTTTTTTATGAAAAGTAATTTGTGTTTCACTTTAGGATCTATGCAACAACAAATTATGATCTCACAAAAAGGTGAAATGGCATTCAAGGTATTATGGATCTTTCTGTGAAGTTTAATCACCCAATGAAGGACTTGACTTGTCAACGAATATGACTTGGGTCTAACAATCCATGTGCTGTATGCAAAATTCTATTAATGAATTGATATAGAAGTATCTATTAAAAGCAATTTGTTACACATCACTTGTCACGCACTTAATTCATGCCCATAAATTGGGGCAGGTGAATCAATTTTTCTTGCACAAGCAAGAAAAATACATAATTGTCATATAAAAACAAGTTTTGTAAAGCATGAAGTCATCACATGATTTTAATCCTAATAAAAGCCACCTCATATGCATATATCAGCAACATCAATGGCACAATATTGGTCTTCTCTCTTGTGGCATAGGGCACGGTGGTAAACGGTTACGATATCACGTACGAGGTCATGTAACTTGTTTTCTCTAATTCTCACATTTCTTGTTCATATGTCAAGTCAGATAAAGAGAATGGTTACATTTACTCGTTTGATGTAAGTTTTTCTTACCAATGGTATACATGTAACAATTTTTATGATTCTAGGTAGGTAGAATGGTGCAAGCATAGTGGTATGTTGGCTGATGCATTAGTGACCATGAAAAGGTTTAGATCTAATCCATTGTTTGGGAAGAATTCAAAATTGGAAAAATTAGAAGAGTATACGAGTAGTCCATAGTCTTAAGTACACCATTGATTTGGTCATCACTGATAAAGATCCCTGCATGGTGGTGGAAGAAGACTCATTGACCCCCAAAAAAAAAAAAAAAAAACTCGGTCTTGTTTGTAATTGTAATTTGTGGCATCTATATCCTAAAAGTCATAAATGAAACAAAACCAATCAATGGTTAGACTTCTGCTTTTTAATTCCCAGTGATGGGCTGAAGAAATACAACCACTAATTTAATTATATGCTAGTACTGAAAGTGAATGAAAACCAACTCAATAAAATTGTTTAATTTTTTTTTCTCAATAAATAGTTAGATTAATAATTGTTAGTACCATATTTCTTAATTCCATGTTGAACATCATTTATAATTTAGATCAATATATAACTCATATAGGTGGATGGGAGAGGGCTATTCGAAGCGTAGGTTCTCTCTTGTTCGGGATCGAGAGTGGACGTTTGCATCATGTGATCTTCATTAAGGAGTTATTCTTGTTTAATTCTTTATTTTCATTCGAAAAAAAAATAAAATATATGAGATTTGATTCCATTTATTGGATTATGATAAATATGACTCAATTATAAATTAGCAGCCCCGATCTCTTGGACTACAGGAGTCCAAGAGATTATGGTCACCCATCGTTGGATATTAATCCAATGGTTCAAAAAAAGTTTCTTGGACTCCTGTAGTCCAAGAGATCATAACTGTATAAATTAGATGGAGAAGTGTAACGGTTGATGTTGAAGGTCAAATTGATTCATGGACTAGTATGAGTAATGCATTTACACTCTTTCTCTACCAAACTTAAGAAGTAAGGGTCAACAGTCAGTGCTAAGTACTAACATTGACTGCAGAATATAGAATATTCAGACACTGAATCAACAAGAAATTCAATCTCACATTAATTTTTTTTATCACACTAATTCAACAAGACATTCATTCTCACATAATTTTATGTTAGCAAAAGATATGACATCATTTTACCAGGTGGAGTGCAAAACAAAGTTGCATTTTTCAAATAGGATGAATTTATTGGCATCGACAAATTCTTTCTCGGTCACGCATAAAAAATTCATACGTTAGGATGATATAATCTCTATATCTACAACACTTCATTACTTGATGTGACATATAATATATCTCTTAATGTAAACACGTAAGTGAGTTATATCAAGCCGATATGCAAGTTTTTTCCTAATTTCGTAAGCAATTTTTAGCTGTCGAAATATAATTTTTGGGTTTTCATAAAAGTAAAACTAACCGTAAAAATACTTGGACTCGTTTGTAGTTTCAAGTCTGGTACATAACGTGTGGATTGTAGGTATGGGGCCAACCCAAATATGAACTCGTAGTCAATTGACATATCTGTGTCGTTTACCTCAAGCAGTTTGTCGTGTTCTTTACTTTACAAGGAATTTGACATGTAAATGCAAACACTTTTCCCTTTGATACTGAACAGTCTATTTTGAATAATTAAATAAAAAGGACCACAACGTTTCTGAAAGGCCAAGAGGTGTCACAAAGTTATTAAAACGACAATATTGTTTAGTGAAATTACACAAAACGACAAAGCAAATTACATCATATGTCGTTTTAAATTTAATAAAATTCCGGAATTATCTTCTCTTGTTCATGTAGATCTTAAAGCACAATTAAAAAAAAGTATCTTTAATCCCTAATTTGATTGAAGAGCCCTCCTCAATTGTATTTTCTTTTCTGTCTCCACTATTTCTTTTTCTTCTTATCTCTGAACTCTAATGATGCATCTCCATCCTCACTTGATTTCAAGGTATGTACTGTCCCGAAAATAAATTTTGGCTCTTACAAAGGTTGACGAGATTTACACTTCAGTATTTCTAACTTTAACGTGAGAGAGTTCTTAAGTTTGAATTACACTCTCCTCTTAACAAACACAAAAGGAGATAAAGACAAGTTTATTTAAAAATCATATACATCAAGCCCCGAAATCGACCATGTATGCACTTTATTATTCTTATCCTCATGATTAAATGGAAAAAAAGATTCCTCCATGTGAGTTATTCATAAATTTAATACGACTAATTTATTCAAGATGAACCTGCTTCTGGATTAATATTAGAAGTTTATGTAGAAAAGTAAGCATATGGACGTAATGCAAACTAAAAACAAGTTCTAACAGCGTCACACTGTTTGTTATATTATTATGATTACGATGGCTCAATATGACTTGATGATGCATCTATGGATTTCCTATACTTTCTCTCTCTTTGTTTATTCAAAAAATTTAACCTACTTTAATTGATCGAGTAAGCAAATTTGTGTATAAGCAACTAATGACATTTTTTTTGGGGTTAGTTGCTTGGAATGATGAATTTGAATTGGGAATGAAGTTACAAATATGAGAGATAAAAAATGAATATGAGATCAACTGCTTCTTTTTTTTTTCTTTTTTCTTTTTTTGTTGAGAAATTCTGGAATTGCATTCGTAATTTAGCTAAAAAAGTCATTAGCCACAAATGACCATTACAATAACGGAGTGATCTAACATCAAAATTAAGACAATCTGATGCGCCTCTACTAACAATCACGCAAGAATTGAAGAAATTCTGGCTTCAATTATATTACAGATTTTAATGTGAAACTCAATAATATTTATTTAAATTTATATTCTGTAAAATTCTATAACTTCATAATGGGTAAAAGTAGCCAGCATTCAACCTCTTCTACATAAAATTAAAGTAGTAATTCCACATGAAAGTCACATTAAATGATTATCTACTACGATTCTTTTAATCTTTTTTTTTTTTGGTAACATGACAGTAAATTTAAGAAAGTTACTGCACCAAGATAATCTTGTTCGTGGAAAATAGCATAATTTCACACCTAACATGAATCATGTGATCGAAAATGGAAGTTGAAGAGAAAAAAGAAAGAAAGAGCTTGGCAAGAAAGAGTTGCCGCAAAAGTAACAGCGCTTTTGTACTTTTTTCTCCTTCTTCTTCTTCTTCTTTCTAGACTGAGTCAAGCGTGAACCTGTTCTGTTGAATGCCACGCGGTTCAGAGTTTGAGTTCTTGACAGAAATAAAAGCCACACTATTCATTGGATTCAACCCTCATGTCATAAAGCCCTGCTTAAGTCTTAATAATGAAAGGTTTACCAGTGGAAATAAATTCTTCTTTTTGAGACTAATCGCCATTGGAGAAAGATTTCTTTTCCATGCAGCTTTTTGGGACCCGACAATCACCTTTGTAGAAAGAAAGGTAAAAGGCACACATAATAATTTTTTTTTTTGGGATAAAGATCACGATGTGTTCCCGCATTCAAAGAGTCGTATTAATTCCAGCTCAAAGTTTGACTTGCTTCTGATGACAAAGCACGCATAATCTTTATAATAATAAACAGTTCTGATCTCTTGGACTATAGGGGTCCAAAAGATTGTGGTCACTCACCGTTGGATGTTAATACAACGGTTCACTCAATCTTGAACTCCTTTTAAGAAACTTTTTTGAACCATTAGATTAATATCCAACGGTGAGTGACCACAATCTCTTGGACTCCTGTGGTCCAAGAGATCAAGACTGTGAATTATATATCATTAATCAACGTAATTTTTTATTATTATTTAAAATCTTGGATGATGTTGTGCTTCAAGTAAAGCTGATATCAAGTGCTGTTGTTAAAGTCATGATTGGATGACAATACACATTGATGGACATATTGATCGATTAAAGCAAAGCAGTAGGACAAGTGGAACCTTTTTTGTGTGCATCAAAATTTGATTTTGTCCATTCGTTTTACGAAGCGGAGCTACTCAGAGGCTTGAAAATATCCCTTCCTCAAAAAATGCTAAACATATTGCATGAAAGTTTCTCTTTTCCTCATGACCTTTTTTAAAAATTTAAAATTTTATTTATTTATAAAGAGTGATAGCAGTTTGTTGATAAGAACAAATTTACGCATGCAACACCAAATTTATTTATTTATTTAATTTTCATTTATGAAAAGTCATTTGTGTTTCACTTTAGGATGTATGCAGTACCAAATTATGAGCTCCCAAAAAGGTGTGGAGCATGCATGTACTAGGATAAAAGTTGATGCCAAATTATGAGCTCCCAAAAATAGAGAGAATTCTCTAAGTTTAATATTCAACCTCAAAAACTGTCTTACAATTAACTATAAAATAGCTTTTATACTTGGGGAAAATAAACCAAACTCCAAACCTTAGCTGAAATAAGAAAACAAACGTACTTCCTAAACTAAACTCCCAATTCTAATTGAAATAGGAAAACAAACTTACTTCCTAAACCAAACTTCCAATACTAATTAAAATTGGAAAAAAAAAATATTTTCCTAAAACAGATTCCTACAATATTAATTATGCATCTTGAGCTTGTCAAACTGAAACAGGAAATTATGATGATGCTTGCTGCATCATTCTCCCCAGGTTAAGAAGAATTCATCCCTGAATTCAAATTTTCCTCGTCAGAGATATCACCATGGTAAGGAAAGAGATGTTTGACATTGAACACATCGGCAGTATGTAGATGACTAGAAAGCTTGAGGCAGTAAGCATTTGGATTAATCTTAGCAACAATCTCCACTGGACCAATCTTTCTTGCAGCCAACATGTTGTATTTCCCAGCCGGAAAATGATCTTTTGTCAAGATAGCCCAAATCAAGTCACCTACCTCAAATTCGACATGTTGGCGCTTCACATCAGCCACTTGCTTGTATTTCGCATTGGCATCCTCAAGCCGCTGCTTTCTTGTTGAGTGAATTTGATGAAGTGTAGCCGCAAATTCTTCTGCCTTGCCATTAACTCACTTCAAATCTGGAACTGGTGCAAGATCAAGAGGACACTTTGGGTTATAGCCATAAGTAACAAAAAATGGACTGAACCCAGTGCTCCTATTGATAGAGTGATTGAAAGCCAATTCAGCTTGGCTCAATTTTTTATCCCATTACTTCAAATTATCTCCCACCAAGCTTCTTAGTAAATTTCCAAAGGATTGATTGACAACTTTAGTCTGCCCATAAGTTTGAGGATGGTAGGCACTACTAAAATTTTATTTTGTATTAGTAAGCTTCCACAAGTACTTCCAAAAAGATGAATTTATTAACATCGACAAATTCTTTCTCGGTCACACATAAAAAATTGCATACTCTAGGATGATATAACCTCTATATCTACAACACTTCATCACTTGACGTGACATATAATGTATCTTTTGATGTAGACACGTAAGTGAGTATGCAAGTTTTTTCCTAATTTCGTAAGCAATTTTTAGCTGTTGAAATATAATTTTTGGGTTTTCATAAAAGTAAAACTAACCGTAAAAAAACTTGGACTCGTTTGTAGTTTCAAGTCTTTTGCGGAACGTGTGGATTGTAGGTATGCGGCCAACCCAAATATGAACTCGTTGCCAATTTACACATCTGTGTCGTTTACCTCAAGCAGTTTGTCGTGTTCTTTACTTTACAAGGAATTTGACATGTAAATGCAAACACTTTTCCCTTTGATCCTGAACAGTCTATTTTGGATAATTAAATAAAAAGGATCACAACCTTTCTGAAAGGCCAAGACAAGAGGTGCCACAAAGTTAATTATTAAAACGACAATACTGTTTAGTGAAATTGAAGTACAATTAAAAAAAAGTATCTTTAATCCCTAATTTGATTGAAGAACCCTCCTCAATTGTATTTTCTTTTCTGTCTCCACTATTTCTTTTCTTCTTATCTATGAACTCTAATAATGCGTCTCCATCCTCACTTGATTTCAAAGTATGTACTATCCCGAAAATAAATTTTGGTTCCTACAAGAGCTGATGAGATTTACACTTCAATATTTTTAACTTTAACTTGAGAGAGTTCTTAAGTTTGAATTACACTCTCCCATTGACAAAAACAAAAAGAAATAAAGACGACAAGTTTATTTAAAAATCATATACATTAAGCCCCGAACTCGACCATGTATACACTTTTATTTAACTTATCCTCATGATTAAATGGAAAAAAAGATTCCTCCATGTGATTTATTCATAAATTCAATACGACTAATTTATGAACCTGCTTCTGGATTAATATTAGACGTTTATGTAGAAAAGTAAGCATATGGACGTAATGCAAACTAAAAACAAGTTCTAACAGCGTCACACTGTTTGTTATATTATTATGATTACGATGGCTCAATGTGACTTGATGATGCATCTATGGTGTTCCTATACTTTCTCTCTTTGTTTATTCAAAAAATTTAACCTACTTTAATTGATCGAGTAAGCAAATTTGTGTATAAGCAACTAATGACATTTTTTTTTGGTTTAGGTGCTTGGAATGGATGAATTTGAATTGGGAATGAAATTACAATTATGAGAGATAAAAAATGAATATGAGATCAACTGCTTCTCTTTTTTTTTTTCTTTTTTTTTTGGAGAGGTAAAAGTAGCAAGCATTCAACCTCTTCTGCATAAAATTAAAGTAGTAATTCCACATGAACAGTCACATTAAATGATAATCTAAGAAAAAGACACACCAAGATAATTTAAGAAAGTTACTGCACCAAGATAATCTTGTTCGTGGAAAATAGCATAATTTCACACCTAACATGAATCATGTGATCGAAAATGGAAGTTGAAGAGAAAAAAGAAAGAAAGAGCTTGGAAAGAAAGAGTTGCCGCATTATCAAACATGAGATATGAATCTTCATTTTTCATCTCCTTAGAAAAAGACACGAAAATTGATTTTCATGAATTTCTTTTAACGAACTAGACACAACCGTAGTAAAAACACTCACCATAGGAGGAACATTGCAACACAAACAACATAGTTGAAGAGAAAATCACACAAATTGAAGAATATGGTAATAGGTCTGCCTAGCTTTATGCATTCCAATTAGAGATATTTAGTCATATATCCATTCTTAGCACTTAAACTATAAATAAACCCTACACTATTTAATTTCTATAAACAAACCCAAAAAATGACAACTGGCCTTATTAAATTTAATTTTGATTATTAAATTACTTTGATGCCCTATTGAGTGTTTTGGGTTGAGTTTGTTTTAAGAAATCAATGACAATTTTGTAATTAAAAGAAGTTAAAAGTCTTTTTGTTATGTTATAAATAGGTTTTGGGTGTGTTTCTAAAGTCCATTTCATATAAGGTTTTTTCTTATAATTTGAGCTCTTATATTGTGTATGAGAGTGAATCTTCCTACTATTAATTACAAAATAGAGCAACTGGGATCTTGGTATGGTGGACAAGGAGCGCAAATGTATTGAGGAGGAGGACAGCCCATGAGATACTGGATTGTTGCCTCTGGCTCTTTGTTCTTCTCTTTCTCCTTGTTTTCCTCAATTTTCTTTTCCTCCACAGGGTTCACACTGACCACCTCTGCATACTTCAAGCTTTTTCTGAGCTGATTTGTGAGCAGAACAACATCAATACCTTCCCCTGTCACCTCTATTAGGTCCTTGTCCTGCTGCAAACTTGCTGAGTTCACCCCTGTATATAATATATACATATCCATCAGCACAAAACAGATGGGATTAATAATTAATCTTTAATTAGTATTGGAGATATATGTAATTATGGGGTTTGTTTGAGTTAATTTCTGGCATTTGATTCAAAACATGTGGAGTCTTCTTGGTTAATTACCATCAACCCCAACTGCAGCCTTCATAGCTTTGGCTCTGGATTTCTCATCGTGCACAGACAACTTGATCACCACCTTTTACTGCAAAACCAAAACAACTTTTAATTAGCATAAAACCCAGGTTTTGAATTGCTTCCTCTGTTCTGTTTCCCAGAATGCATATATTCTTTGCATGGACCTCAGTATCACACATACCTGCATGAGCCCTGGTCCTTAGTTAATGATGAATATGATGATGAGCCAAAGGCCTTTCAACCTACTGGCTTTTTTGGCCTAGAGAGAGAGAGAGAGAAAGAGGAAAAAGATGTGTGATGTTATGCTGTTGAAAATTGGTGCTCTGTGTGAAGGGATTTGGTATTTATAGGCAGGCCTCTGGGAGTCTTTGGTTATCCAAGTGCTTTGCTGATTGAGAAATGAGAAGATCTTATTTTCTCTTTGTAGTAGCCATGCTATTTTTGCATTCATATTTATTTATTCACAACAATAAGTTAATAGCCCTTTTATATATTTGCTATTATATGGAGTTTTAAACTTAAATGGAATTCAAGTTATAAAGGATGTTTCTGTGAAGGCAGAGACAGTCACACAATGAAGGACTTGACTTGTATAGAATACCACTTATGAATTGTTAGACTCAGTTATCACTTCCTTTTCTAGTTTTTTTAAAACATGAAAGTATGCTACACATCATTTTTCACTCACTCAGCATGGTTATCTCATGTCTGCCAAGAAAAAAACATGGTTGTCTCTCCTGCTCATGAACTGAGACAGGTTAATCAGTTTTTCTTGCACAACAAACAATTGTCATTAAAACTGTTTAGCTTGAATAGAATACCACATATGTTAAGTAACCAGCTCATATAACTCCTCCCTCTTTAGCTTTCACATCACGGGTTCATATGATGATGATGATAAAGAAAAGAATTACACAAATCCGTTTCATGTAAGTTTTTCTCAGTACCGATGGTACATGTATATAGTATATATATATAACACTATTTGTGGTTCTAGGTAGGTAGAATGGGGCAATCATAAGAGGCTACCATGTTGTGGTGTTCTTTGGGAATGAATACAAAATTGGAAAATTGAAGATTATATGATTAAGTCAAAAGTCCTAGCACAACATGTATTTTGTGATCACTCATGAAGATCCCCGTATCTTGGTGGAAGAAGCTTCTATATCCTAAAAGTCTCTCTCATTTGTGCAATTCAAAACCAACCAATGGTTACACTTGTGACTTTTATTAGTTCCTGATTGTGATGTACCCAGAAAATGCAACCACTAATAGCTCGTAGCTTGTACTGAAAATGAATGAAAACCAACTCAATACAAATTGTTCATATTTTTCTTAATCAATTGACCAAAAAAATAAAAAATCTTAATCACATGTGAAACATCATTTATGATTTAGATTAGAATAGGATTAGTAAATATAACTCGTTTATAAGTTAATATAATCTGTGTGTCTACATCACTCATCATCCCGTGATGTAACATGTAATGTAACTTCTATATCTACATCACTCATCATCACATGAATGCTATAGACATCATGGGTCATGAACATTTCTTTGGTTGGACGACAGCCTTTCCGAAAGCCAAGGGGTGCCATAAAGTTAGACTTATTAAAGGGCTTAATGGAACTTATGTAATCAAGTCAACTTATGGTAATGCATCTAGGGAGTTCCCTACACTTTTTATTCTTGTATTTCTTTTGTATTAAAAAAATTGAACCTTATTAATTGATTGAGTAAAATAATTTGTTTATAAGCAACTAATGACACGATTACTTGCTTAGAATAGGAGAATTAGGGAGTGAGCAATATAATGAATGAGTATGATAATGAATAGTAGTTGTTGGTGCTGTTTTTGTAAGAGTACGTATGAGATAAACTACTTCACTTAAACAATCTAATTTCTATTACCATATATGGTTTAGAGACACTCTAGTCGTTTTCACTTTGAGGTTAGAGGAGGCCATTGTTCTTCCTTCCCTCTCCCCTTCTCTCTTCCTCCCTTCTCCTCTTTTCCCCAATTTTCAGATATATAAGGTTTCCCTATTTGTCTTATTAAAATAAATTAAAAATATAAAAAGACCATAGTACAGCCGCGTGGCTGTACTATTCTTGAAAAAAATAAAAACATACAAACGTATAGCTGCGCAGCTATAAATAAAATAAAGTCCCTCATAGCGTTTAGACTCCCACGTGTCATAAGCCGTATAGCTGCACGACTATACTATTTTTTAATTAAAAACAGACCGAAGTATAGCTGCGCGGCTATACAGTTTTTAATAAATAAAAAATTATACGGGTATAGCCGCACGGCTATATGTTTTTTTAAAAAAAGACTCGAGTATAGCCGCGCGGCTATACTATTTATAAATAAAATAAAGTAAAGTCTCTCCTAGCGTATGCAGTATAGCCGCCCGGCCACACCATTTTTTAATTAAAAAAGACCAAAGTACAGCCGCGTGGCTATACTATTTTTGAATTTAAAAAAAATACCTAAGTACAACTGAAAATTTTGGCTACTATATAATATTTTAATATATTATTTTTAATTAAAAAATATATTAAAATTATGTGTATAATACATGAATTGTTTATGTATTATTGAAAATTTTATAAAAAACACATGAGATGGGCGATAACATACGAAACTCACATACACTGGCTAAGATTCGAACCCAGGACCTCTCTTTGGAGAGTATTTTCACTAAACCACTACACTAATGGGTTGTTTACAAAAATCCAACCTTTTCAAGTCTTCATGAAAGGTTTACCAGTGGAAATACATTTGTCTTTTGACTCAGTTGTCCATTAACCTTTCTTTTCCATGCAATATGGATCAACTTTTTGGACACAACAATAACCTTTGTAGAGCACATTATTATTATAATGTTCGGCCAATTATTATTATTTTTTTTTTATAAATTAGAATGGGAAAACTGTTAAATGATACCCAAGTATTGGATGACTGAAGTCGATATCAGATGATGTAATTAATTAAAGCATAGAAATCATATGAAAATCAACCATAAATGCGGACATTCAGTCTCCTAAGCCAGATTGAATGAATAATCATATGAAAAACATCAAATCTCTTGGGGGGACTGTTCACCACAAAATGCCTTTGCACTTGCTTAACTCTCTTCTGCATTCTTCTATATTGCTCTTCAGGGATCCCCATTAAGATTTCTTTCAGATGTGGAATTTCGCTTACAGAAACTTGAACAGAGAAAAACTCCCAATTGAGCACATCACTGAAAGGCAGAACATAGTGCTGTGATATCAAAACTGGAACACACTCTGCATATATTGCCTCTGCAATTCGTGGACTTGCAACTTCATGGCCACTTGGGCATATGCAGTACTTGCTTTTCTTCAGCATGTCATGGTATGAAACCCCTTCGGGGAGTGTTTCATAGACCAGCAAATCTTTGTCCTTCTCTTTCCAATGTTGGAAAAGTAATGGCCTAATTCGACCATGCATGCGTCCTGCAAAGAACGCTAGGGTTGTACGTTCGGAGGGAGGCAAGCCACCAACTAGACCGGTTATGTCACCTGTTTCCAGGTTGATTTCAGGAAAGGATGCATCTTTCTTAGGGTTGAAGTGCTCAGAAGTATTTGCATTGCATAGTACGCGGATGGCAACAAAGTATAGTTGTTTAACATACCATGTTGCCCTTGGCCCCTATACAAAAGCAAATAAGCCTACTAATTACTCTATTGTGAATTTGAACCATTGATCATGTCGATTTTTGTTTCAATATGTGATCCGGATTAACAATCTAGCCAAATTTAAGTTAGAAGTACTAGTTAGTAAGAAATTTACCCAATCATGGCAAGAAAGCATGACATGATCAGCTCCAAGGCTTCTGTTCCAAAATGGATACTTATTCGATACGACACGAACATAATCAACCACGGTGCGCTCTAGAACAGCTTTGTCACGAATAATTGGATGAAACAGGTACTCAATGATCATCACAACACTGAATGGAAGAAAATAGACATGAGCCTTGTCAGGGTCCAGAGTCCGGAACTTGGTATCAGTTTCCATGAAGCTAAGGAAGAGCCCCTCCATAGAGTATATGTTCTTGCAAGGGCCATTGTGAAATATAGGTGGCTCTCCCTCTTCATAGACATATATCTTAAACAAGCTTTCCATTAAGAGGTGACTCCTACATAGTTGAAACAAATTAAGACAGAACTGAAGAGTAAGACAATTTAATTACTAGGATTTATTGAAAAATTCAAAGGTTCTTGTTGCGAGCATTGAGTACCGGTGAAATGCGTAAGCATTCCTGTATATATCGCCTTGTGGAACATAATCTGCGTCTTCAAGAGCTGTCTGGTTGAATTTTGATGTTGCTTCCCTTATCAATGCTCTGGCAGTAGCTAGACCAGCTTCAAGTCTCTCCAGGTTTACATCTCCCTTCCGCTTATCTGTTTTCGAAACAGAATTACCAATGTAGCTCCTTTCAAGATCAGGCAATGCCTTCTGCCTTCTTGCTGTATCCTACAAGATTAAATTGGTAAAACTTGGTTAAACGGGTTTGCAACATAATGAAATTCTGCAGCAAATAAAAACCAACTGATAAAATTACCAAACTTGAATAAGTAGAATACCATGTGTGATGAAATGTGGTTGAATGTGAATGCAGAATCAGATTTCCTATCTACACTGGTACTCAACCATGGAAATGGAGACGGCGAAAAATCAAACCAAGATGTTCCTTTTGAACCCTTTATCAGAACCATATAAACCATAGCAATGGAAGCCATAGCAAACACAACTGCATTTGGATATCTTCTGTAAACCTGCTTCATCTCTCCCTCCTCCTCTCACTTTCTCTATCTCACACACACAAGCACACGTTGTCTTTTAGAACATATAATGCTGTAAATACCTATGAAGTACATGTATTGTTGTAAATTGTCAACAAGTTTTTTCCTCATCAATTTTGTCACTTAATATATAATTTGATCTCTCATGCATTTTGTCACTTAAGTTTGTTTTTGTTATTTGCTATTGGTCTTGTTGATTCTTCAAACACAAGATAATCAGATTTTGAGATGCTCGAGACCACTGTCTTTTGCATCAACAACAAAGCATCTAATATAATATCACCTTTATGAAAACTAGACAACACAAACCACCGTCCAAGCAAGGGCAACTCTTTAAAATTACATTTTCAAATAGTTTTAAGCACCAGAATCTATTAGAAACCCGGGCTTCACTACCGTCGGTGCTGGATCTCACGCTAATCAATAGTTCACAGTCATCCACGTACATGTGGATCGGCGATGATATTTAGCAAAATGCATTTAAATAACCAACTATAACATGAAAGGATACAATATATGCCTTTTTACTTCAAATGCTTACATACTTCATGCTGCCTTTTACTTCAAATTCATACTATTTAAAGCATCTGATATATCATCACTTAGAGTGCTAGTTGTTTGGTTGCAAGCAGGCTTTAATTCATGAGAAGTTTCATGTTTCAGAGAAAATTTGAAGGTGTAGCATTCATTGAGAGGAAATTTTTTGTTGCTCTGGATGCCTCCTCCTCTCTTGTTGTGGTAGCCAGGGTAGTTCGACTTTTCGAACCACACTTTCTCTTTCAGAACCAGGCCGGCCTTCTCTGCAAGCTCCTTCAACTTCCATTGATCGTAGGGGTAGTCATCCCTGTGTGAAACATGAACTTCCCCACCTTGGCTGAGCATCCCACGGGCACTTTTGAAGAATGCTTTCAACAAATCCCTGTGCATTCTAATTCAATAGAACCCCCCAAAATTGATCACTAAAGAGCAGAGTAATTAAGTAACTAACCTCGTTTAGTGGCTCGGTCTGGATACTAATGTCCTAATCGCTATTTAGCAAACTTATAAATGTTGAGACAACATACCAACATATTGTATATTAGAAGTCCCATTTAGAGTGATGAAGCTCATAAGTACTAGCTTGGACTCAATTCCAATCGAGTACAAACCGAACCACCAAAACAAGATATCTATGTGTATAATACATATATAGCATATGAAAAATCAATAAAGAGCTTAAACCAAGCTGCCATTGGATTATACAAAATTGATTAACCATGCGATATATGTGACAAGATAATTGGAAATGAAAGCTTCGGTTATATGAAAACAATTATGACAAATTTGATCAACTTGGTCACTTACTGTATGAGCTCATCATCTCTTTCGCATAGCCAAGAGTAATGGCCTGCATGAGGAAAGTTGAAGATGATAATATCAAACTTCATGCACATAAGGGTGGGATGCTGGTGCATTTCATACACATCAACTTCATATAACACCAAGCATCCTCTTCTCTCCAACTCTTCCAAATGTGCCTCACTGCTCCAATGTTCCGTCCGTAGAGTATCTGAAATTCAATTTTTTTTTTTATTGATCAAATTAATTAGCTAAGGTGAAACAAAAAAAGAAAATTAAAAACAAGGTATATTTGAAAAATGTACCTTCAGATTCAAGAGTGGTAGCCACCATGTTAGCGGCAGAGCAAAAAGCTCGAGCCAAACAAGCAGAAAATGAGAAGTCTCCCTCACCAACCAACAATATCTTTTGAGAGCTAGAGTAGTGTCCTATTTGTCTGTTTTTTTCACCCATTATTGATTTAAACTCAAGTTTCTGCAAATATTGTATTCCCTTGGAATGATTTATTTCACTTTATATAATAGCACTGAGAGAGCTAAACGGACTGTGCTTAAATGAAGGCTTTCAATACAGATGGTAGTTTCCAACAAAATAAATAAAGAGAGAAGAGGAAAAGTATCTTGTGATGAAGAGTAGTGCAGGAGGAGGGAGACAAGAAGATGAAAAGTTTGAGAATATTTTTATTTGTTAGTGTCTTTTAATGAAAAACTAATGGAATTTTTTTTCAAACTAGAGTGGCGACTGAGGTAAGGTGGCGAGGTTGGGTATGGGGAAAATTTTAATAATTTTACTTTTACTGATTTAATCTTATTTTTTAAGGTTTCTTATTTTAAATAAGATGAATTGAAGGGAGAGTGAAAATGTGAGGATTATGAAAGGAAAAAATTTGACTCCTTACAATCAATGTTGTTTTGACACTTATCAAATTCCTTTTCTTTTCTTTTTTTTGAAACCCTGTCAATATTGCTTGGATTTGACAAGTGTCAAAACTCCATTGATTTTAAGAAAGAGCTCCTCCTCAATTTTAAATAGACAAGCCAATATCAAAATAAGACTAGATAGTAAATTCAAGGACATTTGTCATAACTAATACAATCAAGTAGCAATCTACATGCATTAACATCAAAATAGGTGTATTTCTATAGCCCCACATCTTGCATACTTCATATGGCTTAGGATCAAATCTTTTACAAAGCCATACGCACAAAACCAAAAATATTCAAACTACCAAAAGTATTCAAAGCAAGCAAAAGAGAGATCTGATCGATGATCCTCTCCATAGGCCTAATGCATCACCACCACCTTCTGCTTCAAAAGGATACTATACTACCAAACACTTCACATAATCATATAAAGTCGTCGCTGCAAACAGACATTTCATCGCAAGTATAGTCATACTCATATTGTTGCAGAGCAAATTTGAATGTGAAACAATTTCTGAGACGAAACGTTTTGTTGCTCTTGATGTCACCCCCTCTCTTGTTCTGGTAACCCGGGTAGTCCGATTTTTTAAACCACACTTTCTCCATCAAAACCAGGCCTGCTTCCTCTGCAAGTTCCTCCACATTCCATCTGTTATACGGGTAGTCATCTCTGGTTGCAACATGAACTTCCCCGCCTTCCCTCAGCATCCCACGGGCATTTTCGAAGAAGGCTTTCAACAAGTTCTTGTGCATTCTGCTTCCATTCAACGCCCAAATCAATTAGCCCCCAAGGTAGGGAAACTAAGTAACTAAATTAAGAATACTATATGGTAGCAAATAATTATGTAACTAATTATAGGCCTGCAGCTTCACCACTGCATTGAATAACATTGATTAGCCATGAAACACTTGATAAGACAATTGGGAAAATATAGCATCCTTGGATATGATACCAATCAAATAAAATTCTCCACCTCTTCTTCAATAAAATGTCAAATTATCCATCAGTGATCATACATAACAATGAATTCATCACTGGTTTTTTTTGTTATGGATCTGGATGATGATGATGATTTTCCAAAAGAATATATTAAAGAGGGACTTGTGTAGTAGAAAAATGTTGAGCATTCATAATCATTCATTATTGGAAAGGGTAATTAAGAAACTTAAGCTGCACAAATCTCATACAAATACAATCCAATCAAAACAAACTGTTAGGGTTGACACCTGTGTGCAACATACTACTAATTATTTGTTCTAGTTAATTAATTTAGGGTCACTTACTGAATTAGCTGAGGGTTTCTTTCACGTAGCCAGGGGAAATGGCCTGCATGAGGAAAGTTGAAGACGATGACATCAAATTTCCTCCATTGCAGAGCGGGATGGAGGTCCATCTCATACACATCAACATCATGCAACACCAAGCACCCTCTCCTCTTCAACTCACTCAAGTGTGACAAACAGCTCCAATGTTTGGACCTTAAAGAACCTAAAAATTGAATCTTTCATCAAATTTATCACTGAAAAACAAAAAATAAAGAGACCCCAAAAATGGTTGCACCAAAAAACAGGGGTACCGCCGAAAATGAACAAAGATTTATTGTTCACATCTTAAAGAGTACCCATGAACATAAAAGTTGTGTTTTTGAAAAATGTACCTTGAGATTCGAGAGAAGTTGCCACCATGTTGCAAGCAGAGCCAAATGTTCGAGCTAAACAAGCAGAGAATGAAAAGTCCCCTTCACCAACCAGCAATATCTCTTGTGCGCTACTGTAGTGTTCAATCCATCTCTCCCTACCACTACCCATTTCTGATTCTGATGAAAATCTCTGCTCAAACGTGCTCACAAGAGAGGAGACCCCAAAGTACTCTCTCACAAGCAAAGGAAAAAAAGCTCGCACCTTTAAAGAAGAGCAGCTACGCATTTGAGAGGGGTCATTGTTGGGCTTTGGGTTTGCGGATGTTTTGGGCCTCTTGAGCTGCAGATTGTTCTAGAAAAAGGTCAAATTATGTTATGGTCATTGTTGTGTGACTCGTTTTTCACTTTAGTCCTTATTTAAAGTTAGTAGTTTCTCTTGTTATAGTTTTGATCCATTTGTAAGAGCAAATAATTTCACGACCACTCCAATGATGTCAAGTGGAAATGCAAATACATATCAAACCTGTCCTAGATCACATTAGTTATGTTGATTAAATTCTCATTTAATTAGCTATCAATTTCCATAATCTCATCCATATACTTAAATAAAGGGCCCCTAATAATTCCAAAGATGGCTACAAGATAATTCCCCTATTTATAGCCAAGGAATATACAAAAAAGGTAATCAATTCCAAAATCCTCCTGCAACTTTCATGAAAAACACACATCTCCCTGGTTTATTATTATTATTTTTTACTTAAGCATTGGAAGGCCCTTGGCAAACACCAAACTATTGTTTATCTGATTGATTATTACTATTTTGCAGGTCATTTTCAAAGAGTAATTAAAGTAGAGCGAACTTCTTCATTTAATTCATCCATAAGGAATTTTTTTTTTACTAGACATTAACAATTAAATTATAAAAGTTTAACATCATCAAAACGAGATAGAGGAGGGCAAGATAGTTGTAGCTCAAGTAATTAAGGCATTTATCTATGCACTTGATATTCTATGTTCGATTCTTCCCTCCCCAATATTGCATGTATAAAAAAAAAAAAAGAAAAAAAAAAGAGTGTGCACGTATGTCAATATAATTGCAAAATTTTTGAAGAGATAACGTAGTTCTCATATATGGTAGTTGCAAATATTGGTATGTAGAATTTCATCTACTAATTTTAGTAGAATTTTCGATTTGAGCTTCATTATTATTATTATTAATGAGACAAAGCTAACATTACATTCATAAAACTACTTCCGGGGCCAAAATGAAAATGAGTTGAACAATATTGGCTAAACATCTGATTAAACTTTAATAATTTTAATTTTATAGTTAAAAAAACAAAAATAAAATATGTTTCTCCGCAAGGGGGTTCCCGCCAAAAGCGTGACGAGACCCAGAAAGCGGTGTCGTGTGTCTTTGTCTCAACATCCCTGCAATGGACTACGTATCACGCTCTTCACAAGCCCCATCGTTCGCCACGTGTCCACTCCTCACCTTCACTTTGTATTGTAACATCAATCAAATCAAACGGCTCTCTCTCTCTCTCTCTCTCTCTCTCTCTCTCTCAAGTCAAGACTCGATGTTTATCATACGCTAGCCTTTATTTTTCTCTAGTCTCTCTCTAGTGTTCTAATTTCTATTAATAGATTCAATTGTTGCCCTAAATTACTTGCTTGGTTTCATGGAGGTTCCGGTGCATTTTGTGCCCAAGCTATTGAGGGCTTTTAGCAGTCTTAAAAGGACTTCTAAACGAGCCATTCGTCTTCTTTTTGTCCCTCATTCTTGACCTTGTCGAAGATAATTATAATTAATCACATAAGTTAATTATTACTAATCACTCCGCTATGCTATGAACAATATGTATTATTAGTGAAATATTGGTGAGCCAAAATTTTTAAGCCCAACCCATGAATATTTGATACCAATATATTACTTATGCCACATGGGCACATGCAAGCATGCCCACATGCAAATATAATGTGTTTATGGTAATGACTGTATGGTTATGTATGTATGTGTATATATTACATGTTCAAATAGTTTTACGCAACAGAATCTATATGTGAATCAATTAACGGTTCACAATTGTTCAGGTTGGATGAGGGTATTTAGCAAAATGGCAAAATGCATGTAACATGAAAAGGAAACACAATCCATCTATAGCTTTGTTTTGCATACGTATACTGTGGTTCAGTCTTAAATCCTTAATTACAAATCCATATATATAGCACATATATGTTCTGTTCTGCTTTCCATACATTTATGGCTGTTACTTCAAATGCATACCATTTTAAGCATATGATATATCATCATCAAGAATGCTGGTTGTTTGGCTGCTAGAAGGCATTAATTCATGAGTAGTGAATTCAGGTTTCAGAGAAAACTTGAAGGTGTAACATTCTTTGAGAGGAAATTTTTTGTTGCTCTGGATGCCTCCACCTCTCTTGTTGTGGTAGCCAGGGTAGTCCGACTTTTCGAACCACACTTTCTCTTTCAAAACCAGGCCGGCTTTCTCAGCAAGCTCCTTCAGCTTCCATTGATCATAGGGGTAGTCATCCCTGTGTGAATCATGAATTTCCCCGCCTTCGCCGATCATCCCACGGGCACTTTTGAAGAATGCTTTCAACAATTCCCTGTGCTTTCTAATCCATTTGAATCCCAAATTAGTGATGAGATTGGACTATATAATGTCGTAATTACTGTAAATGTTGAGATTGGACTTACTGTATGAGCTCATCGTCTCTTTCGCATAGCCAAGAGTAATGGCCTGCATGAGGAAAGTTGAAGATGACAATATCAAATTTCATGCACGTAAGGGTGGGATGCTGGTCCATGTCATCAACATCAACTTCATATAACACCAAGCATCCTGTTCTCTTCAACTCATCCACATGTGCCTTACTGCTCCAATGTTTTGTCGATAGAGTATCTGAAATTTTATCATATATATTGATCAAGTCAATTAGCTAATCTAAAACAAAAAATTGAGAACAGGGTAAGGTAATGGTTGGCCATTTGCTAATACATATATACAGTTATATTCTCCTATGCGAACGCCATTGTAAACCGGGAGAAAAGCAGAAAAGAGTAGTTGTAGATATCTGCATAAGAGAAAATCTGTATACATATATATACTTGCAAAATGTACCTTTAGATTCAAGGGTGGTAGCAACCATGAACAAGCAGAAAAAGAGAAGTCTCCCTCCCCAACTAACAATATCTTATGAGAGCTAGAGTAGTGCCGTATCCATCTTATCCGTCTCTGTTTTTTACGACCCATTATTGATTTATACACTCAAGTTTCTCCAATGATTTATGAGAAGACTTTCAAATTCAATACAGATGGTAAATTCTAAAAAACTAATAAAAAAGAGAGAAGATGAAAAGTATCTTGTGATTAAGAGTAGTGGAGGAGGAGGGAGGCAAGAATATGTGAAGTTGGAAGATAAGAATTTCTGTTCAACTGATTTTAGAAAGAAAAAAAAATGATCTACAACAGACACAAGTGTAGGTTTTGCACTGGGCTGGTGAAGAACGAGAAATGGCTGGATTTTGGTGATCAGTTATTCTCCATGTTGATGCAAAGAAGACGAAAGGATTTCATTATAAAACAAACCAAACAACAAATAAAAACATTAAGATTTATTATAGTTCGGCTTTATATTCTGTGTTGTTCGAAGATGGGGTACAAAATAATACAAATTCCAAATTCTAAATATACCAAACTCGCACACTCAAGAATAAAATAGAAAACAAAAGAGGAAGAAAGAGATAAACTTCGAATCCCCTTGGTCAGGAAGACTGCCTATTTCCCAAGATGTGCGGCAGCTGCTTGTTATCCAAGTCTCTGTCTATAGGTTTAGTCTCACCTTTCAGTCTAGGGGAGCTTCTCCAATAAACCATAGATAATGGCCCGGTAGCACACCAAGTTAACGGAATTTAGGCTAATGAAAAATGGTCTTGACTTACAGATCAATGAAGTGATTTATGGTTTGAATCTTCATAGCACTTTGGTAGTGTATGTTTAGTTTATTATAGCTTGTTTTATAAAAAAATAAAATAAAATAAAACGAGGACAAATGGCCAAACGCCACATAATGCAGGAAAGGATTTCAACTGTGGGCCTAGCGCACCCACCTAATGACCACTATAGGTCATGGCCTACATATTATGTATTACTTTAAGTCAAATAAGCCTACACTTTTCTTAAAAGAACTCCATCAGCCCAATTTTCCTTGACCTTTTAATTATTTCTGCTCTCTTTGCCCTCTCTCTCTCTCTCTCTCTCTCTGCTAGTTATTTTCATCCTTCTCTCTCTACTCTTTTTCTCCTTGACGGTGCTGGGTTGGCCCCTCACTACTGAATTTCATGTACCACCACTGCTTAAAGTAACACATAGGATTCGAATTCTAGTACTGGCTTTTTTTCTTTTTGGTTTGATTATTCTCTGAGGCTTACCAATAACTTTATATATATATTAATCCCTTGACGCTTACGAATGTGAGAATTCATTTTTTTTTTTCTTTTTTTTGCATTTTAGTTTTTAAAATTTCAGAACTAAAAAAGTTAAAAAAGGTAGATCAAATCAAGTGAGATTTAGGCCTTAATTTGTACCTAAATTTCATTTTTGGTCTCTCAATTCGATTATGTAGTCCTCCTATTTTTACTCATGGTTTACTCTTGTTATTTACTTTCAAATTTGTCAATTGTTCTATTAATTTTAAAAGTAAATTAGTAATTTCAATTTTTACTTTTAAAAAAATAAATAAATACATATATTAGTGAGATTTTGTTGAATTTTCGGTTGAGGGGAGATATATAGGGTACTGAAATCGAGGCCGGTCCATTGATTTTGATGGCTTTGGGCATATATAAAAGTTGAGGCATTTTATATTTTTACAAAAAAAAAGTCACATATTTAGATGCTAAGTCGGTCAATTTTTTTCTAGGAATTTTCACAAATAGGCTCATTCTAATATGGCATATTATACTAAAATCCTTATAGAGCTTTTTTGGGGAGGAAAATTGAAAATTAGCCACTTATTATTTTCTAATTGGTTCTTACAAAATTTAAACACACTTAGAACCAATTATAAAATGACTAGTTGCTAGGGTTTTTCTCTCCAAATAGGCTTTATATGGGTTTTTGTATAATATGTTATGCTCAAATGGGCTTATTTATAAAAATAATATTTTTTTAGTACAAGCAATTAGAGGAGTGGGTTTACACAAATATTCATTAGGTGCCATAGAGTTTCGAACCTCTGTCCACATGGATACAGGTGAAAGAGCTCAACAAACTGAAATATACTTCTTTAGCCTAAGTTGGTTAGTTTAACTAAAAGAGAGCATCTTTGTCACTCCATTCGAGAATTTTACTATCAGTTCTTCCTTCTTTTACTACGATGGGAGCGTCCATTAAAGCCAGTACTCCTCCTTTTTTTGGACCAACTTCTCCACATTCTTCTCATTCTTTTTCGGCCAACTGGTGGGTTACACTTTTGAGGCATGATGGATGAGATTGAGAGGGCAAGTCGACTGCCTTAAGAGTGCAAAACAAAAATGAATGGGTTTGTGTGATGTTCGTGCATTAGGGCTTTTCTTTTTCTTTTTCTTTTTTAATTAGTAAAGGGTGAAATGGGTCATGTCGTGTCATTCTCAAGTTGTAACAGGTTATGCGTGTGTCTAGTATTTTTTACTCGTTAACTTAACGGGTCATGTCCCTTCAAACGGATTGACACGAACACAACAAATTCGACCTGTTTGCCAAGTCTAGTCTCCACTACCTCAAAGTTCTCCACAGTATGAAAAGAGAAAGATGGGCATCCCCAATATTTAACTCAAGGAAGTTGGTCACATTCTCAACCTAACACTTGAGAGCAAGCAATGTGTTGCCCGACTTGGAGGAGAAACACTTTCATGAAATAGGGATATCAATTTGTTATCCCCAACCAATAACACTATAACACACATGATAATACATTCATGTGACAGACATGACATGATAATACATCCATCCATGTGATAATACATCCATCATAGTTGGAAAATGATGCTCATTTTATCATTTTATCAATACCCTTTTTTTTTAAAAAAAAATCTGATATACCCATTTGATAACCATACAATTAGAAACTTTTTGCGATACAATCAATAAAGATCAAATATCTCTCGAATATAATCTATATTAGATTATTTTTTTCTCATATTTCGTAACCTCTGACTTTGTACTTTAAAGAAAAAGTAGCTTAGTGGTTGGCATTGCCTTTACCTAACCATGTGATCATGTGTTCAAGTGCATGTGCACCGCGCATCACCACACCATCCCCCTTACTCTTCTTCCGAAGTTAGAGAAAAAATAAAATAAAATGTAAAAGAGAACAATATAAATTGCCCTTTATTATTAGGACATTTCATCCCATGCTTGGTGTTTAGGCCACATTTCTAACTTCTCAAATTATCTTGAACCAATTACAAACTTATATTAGGACCATCAGCCAATGGGGGTTTACCATAGTGGTATGTGGTCCTCCTCTCCTCCTTTCCCTCTCGAAATGGCATCTTGGTTTTAAGACTTCTTAGAGCACCTCCACCGTAAGAGGCTAGTCTAGGCAAGAGGGGACCCTAGGCCCAAGGAGTAGCTCTAGTGCGCTAAGTCCAGCTAGGACAAGGGGTGGGTCCCATGAGCCCAGGCAAGCCCACGGGTAGATCTAGCCCGTATAGTTGCCTTCAGCAAGAAAATTAAATTTTTTTTTACTATTGGCGCTTGGAATGCACGCGCCAACGGTAAAAATTTGAATTTCTTGCCTTGAGTCAGCGCTGACCCAGAGTTGCCAAAAACCAACGGCTACAAGCCACGTGACTTCTCCTGGAGCCTTCGATCTAAAAATCTTATCCAATCCAACGGTTGTTAATTTTTTGGCTAAAATAAATTTGTAAAAAATATCAAAAAATTCTGAAATTTTTTTCTATAAATACCTACCAATATTATTCACTTTTCACACCAAATCTTCATACAAATTCATCTCCTTCCAATATTTTTCACTTTCCACACCAAATTTTCTACAACAAAATTCCATTTGTGTAAAAATACAAATGGTCTCTTCCATCAAAGCCGGAGGGTCATGGACAAATGTTTGAAGTGGTCAAAATTTTGCTGA
The DNA here is from genome assembly GCF_000346465.2 of Prunus persica. Taxonomy (NCBI): domain Eukaryota; kingdom Viridiplantae; phylum Streptophyta; class Magnoliopsida; order Rosales; family Rosaceae; genus Prunus; species Prunus persica. Next base: position 20,488,698 of record NC_034011.1, on the reverse strand, counting down.
TGAGGTAAAAAAAAATTTAATTGCCATTTAATTCAATTTAATGTCTTTTTATTATTATTTATATTTCTTGCATCTCAATTTTATTTTTTTAATAGATTATTCAAGGCAAAACAGAAAAGAGTAAAACCATTACACATGGCTCCTCAAGTGAACAATGCTTGTAGTCGGTTCCAGTGGTGCGTTTCGTGTCGGAAATAATGGCACTATTACGTCATCCGAAGGAAAATACACCCCTACGTCGTGATTCGGTGGAATCGCCTCCACCAATCACTGAGTCGTCCTTGTACTCGATTGTGTCGGACTATGAGGACTGTGAGTATTTCAATTGTATGATGAATGAGTAGGTATTTCAATTGTATAATGAGTGAGATGTGAATTTTATAATAAATATGGACACGTGGCAATTGAAAATCTTACCCGACAATTTAATCCTAAAATTTTATCTGAAATTTGAGATGAGAAATTTTATAATAAATAATAACATGTGGCAACCAAAAATCTTATCAAAATTAATGGTTTTAGTATAAAAAATAGAAAATAAATTAAAGTGAATAGTAATTGCCATTGCCCTTGTCATTGCCATTTGGGGTGGAAACACAAAAGGTAAGGGCTGCCACTATTCACATGAATAGTGACAAATCTTGCCTTGCCCTTGCCCTTTGGGGTGGAGGTGCTCTTAAGCCACTCCAATCCATCATGCCAAACCCAAAAAATCCTGAATTTTAACCAAAATCATATCCCAACCCAGGAAAAGTAGGAGCTAAAATTTGGGAAAACTCAAAGTTGGGTTGGAATAACAGTCTAATTTTTTTTCGATGGAGCTCACTCAGCCATGATGCAACCCATGTGAAAAAAGGAAATAATGGGGCCTGCGCCGTAGTGTTGCAGAAGTTGTGGCGCGATACTGCCGCAACACTTTTTTTTTTTTTTTTAAATTTTTTATTCCAACAGTACCCAAATCAAAGATTCATATTAAATCCAAGCTATTTTAGCGGTAATAAATATATCCAATGGCTGAAATTTGAAATTTAAATCAAATATCTCTCGAATATAATCTATGTTAGATTATTTTTTCTCATATTTCGTAATCTCTGACATTGTACTTTAAAGAAAAAGTAGCTTAGTGGTTGGCATTAAGGGTGGCAATTTCCTACACGACTCGAAATCCGCACGGAAAAAACACGACCCGAACACGCACGATTAATAATTGGGTAATTTTCGGGTCAACCCGTTATAACCTGTTTATTAAGCCGGTGGGTTTCAAGCCAACCCGTTTATTAAACAAGTCGTGTCACGGATCGTGTCAACCTGTGTAATATACGCCAACCCTAAACTGTTTATTAAATGGGTTGGGTTCAGATTGAGCATTCTTGACACGTTTATTATCCCGACACGACACAACCCATTGCCAGCCCTAGTTGGCATTGCCTTTACCCAACCATGTGATCATGTGTTCAAGTTGGACTGTAATTTTTTTTTTGGTGGAGCCCACTCAGCCATGATGCAGACTATGTGAAAATAGAAAATAATGGGGCATGCGCCATAGTGTTGCAGAAGTTGTCACGCGCTGCAATCGCAACACTTTTTTTTTCTTTTTCTTTTTTATTCCAACAGTAACCCAAATCAAAGATTCATATTAAATCCAAGCTATTTTAGCAGTAATAAATATATCCAGTGGCTGAAATTTGAAATTTAAATTTGTTAAAGATCAAATATCTCTCGAATATAATCTATGTTAGATTATTTTTTCTCATATTCCGTAATCTCTGACTTTGTACTTTAAAGAAAAAGTAGCTTAGTAGTTAGCATTCCCTTTACCCAACCATGTAATCATGTGTTCAAGTTGGACTGTAATTTTTTTTTTTTTTTTTTTGTGGAGCTCACTCAGCCATGATGCAGCCCATGTGAAAAGAGGAAATAATGGGGCATGCGCCATAGTGTTGCAGAAGTTGTCATGCGCTACTATCGCAACACTTTTTTTTTTCTTTTTTATTCCAATAGTAACCCAAATCAAAGATTCATATTAAACTCAAGCTATTTTAGCGGTAATAAATATATCCAATGGCTGAAATTTGAAACTTAAATTCGTTAAGATCAAATATCTCTCGAATATAATCTATGTTAGATTATTTTTTCTTATATTTCGTAATCTCTGACTTTGTACTTTAAAGAAAAAGTAGATTAGTGGTTGGCATTGCCTTTACCCAACCATGTGATCATGTGTTCAAGTTGGACTGTAATTTTTTATTTTTTTTTATTTTTTTTTTGTGTGGAGTCCACTCAGCCGTGATGCAGCTCATGTGAAAAGAGGAAATAATGGGGTCTGCGCCATAGTGTTGCAAAAGTTGTCACGCGCTACTATCGCAACACTTTTTTTTCCTTTTTCTTTTTTATTCCAATAGTAACCCAAATCAACTATCCATATTAAATCCAAGTTATTTTAACGGTAATAAATAGATCATGTGACTGAAATTTAAATTCACCGGTTAAAATAATATTTTAGATTAATCTAGATCATATCTAACCTCAAAACTCACTCCAGCTCTATAAATATCCACCTATTTCTCAAATAAAATTGAAATAAAATTATATTTATAGAATTTTAATTTTTAAGGTTAAATTGTCGAAAAAATTAAAGTATGAAGTTATTTATAAAGATGAAATGAAGAAAAGATATCCATGAAAAAAATTAAACTTAAGAGTGGCGAACTTAAAATTTAAGTATGAAGAGTCAGGAAAAAAACGGTTTGAGTCCGAGCAAAATCCAACGTAATATTCCCCCTCCACTTCCTACCTAATGAAATAAAATTATAATTCCCATCCAGTAGCTAAAGGGGGGGCATGCACATCAGACCATCCATCAGATAAATGGGAGGGATGCACATCAGACCATCCATCAGCTGATGTGCATAAATCCCATCCAGATAAATGGGAGGGAAGCACAACAGGCGACCATCCATCAGCCACATTGGTTGGACCATCCACAATGATCGGTCCAGAGCTGCAAATGATACTTAAACATGTTAGTTTTACAACCCAATACAAACTGCATTCAAGACAAACTGGCCACAAAAATTGTAAAAAGGCATTCGGGTTTTAAAATGATTGCCACCTTGTTACCAGACTTCGCTGTTTATTTTTTGTCTTACGAGAGATTGGAAGAGAGGGAGCAAATCGAGGAGCGGAATTTCCACCATCACCAGCATCTGCAAAGAAGTACACAAATTGAAGTTAGCTTGGTTGGTATGTATGAGTGTGTGCCCTAATCGACCAGGTTAAAAAGAAAAAATGCAAGCAATAGTGACCCTCAAAGACGTTCTAATTTCACTTGCCATGTGACATATAACGAGGTGAGAAATTCACCCAACCAATCGCTCTTACCTTCCCGTCCCTGCATTCCAGATCTCCACGGCGACTCTGCAGACTCTATGTTGTTCAGTTTCTGGAAGAGACAACTAATTGGTATTTAAATTTGAAGAAATAATAATTAAATATATGTTTGTATTTAACAAAGAACATAAAACGAGTTGCTTAACGAGACAACCTACCTTACCCGCCAATTAACTGATCAGCTCATATTTAGAATTTCTTACCTCTTTTCTCTTGTCACGTTTCCCTTTGACCTCATGAAATGGATCTGCAGATCAATACATACCAGTATTATTTCAGTTCAAAGAAAAGACAAAACAAAACAAAATAGATGGAGCAAGAAGTCCACCTAGTTGGAGTTTAAACTCCAAGAAAATAATACTAGACACGTGTCAGATTGTGGTTGAGTTACATCATTAGGCAAGAAGGAGTTCCTCCTTATGAGTAAGGAGGGAAGCATTATCCAGTTAAAAATCAAACCCTATCCAAGGAAAAAACCACTTCACAGAGCCCACTGCAAATTGCAATGACAAGTTAAGGAGATGCTCCTCTTTGCAAATCACAGTTTGACATATGTGCCAAAATAATTCATTAAAAACACATACCAAAAAAACTTATGTACACATGTCATATTGGGAGTTCCTACTTACACGGAAAGGAGAGAAGTATTTTCATATAAGTGCAAGTTGGAGCTTACTTCTACACCCCAAAAATAGCCACAAGTTTAGGGTAAAATTAAGTTCAAATTTTCTAAATGTACACAAAGTGATGCACTAGCCATTCTGAAATGTACGGCCAAAAAAAAGTCATTCTGAAAATGCCTGAACATGATTGCTATGAACCAACAAAGTGTGAGCTCAAATCCTGAGATGATATGAGAATCCAACTAAGTCACAAACATTGAAAATCCATTACAGCAAATCAAAAACCCAACTCAATTCCCACTTCCCGCATGATCAAAATCAAATAAAACCCACATGAAACAGAACAAATAATCAGAACTTTAGCAAAAGGAGCAAAGCAAAAAAGCAATTGTAGGTACCTTGATAGAGAAGCTTCTGGGCTGTCTCGTTGGGATCCATGTAACATCTCTTGAGCATTGCATAGATTTCCTCCTCACTATGATTTCCCGTTATCTCCTTGCTGTCCTGGATCGCCTTCCTCACTCTGTTTGAGATTGAAACCCTGAACCCACATCCACTCATCTTCGCAAACCCCACAGAGCAAAAAGACCCAAGACTGAGTTTGTGAGAATGTTAAGACAAAGGAAACAACAGAGACATAGATGGAGAATATGAATTGACAAGTAGACAGACACAATGGGGACGAGAGAGAGAGAGAGAGAGAAATTGCATCAATGCAAAAAATATATATAAGCAGTTACAGTATGCCAATATGCGAAGATCTGATAAAATAGGAAGCTTACAATATGCGAGCTCTTATCAGTCTCAGGACCACTGACAAAGTCAGCAGCCCCAAAACTTCCAAAAGTCAACTTGAATCTTTCAGATTCAGGAACATGGATGTGATTTGGAGGAATAAATGTTTTGTGCTGGGGAAGGTGTAATTCCTCTAGCTTCCTCTGCAATTTTGAAGTTGCTTCTTCTGAATCAAGGACACTTGTTTCATGTTTCAGTGAAAACTTGAAGGTGTAACATTCTTTGAGAGGAAATGTTTTGTTGCTCTCGATGCCTCCACCTCTCTTCTGGTGGTACCCAGGGTAGTCCGACTTTTCGAACCACACTTTCTCTTTCAAAACCAGGCCGGCTTTCTTAGCAAGCTCCTTCAACTTCCATTTATCATAAGGGTAGCCTTCTCTGTGTGAAACATGAATTTCCCCACCTTCGCCCAGCATCCCACTGGCACTTCGGAAAAATGCTTCTAGCAAACCCCTGTGCCTTCTAAAATTCAATTGAAACCCCAAACTGATCACTAAGAGCAGATTATGAAGTAACTAATAGTATTAATTACAAATACATGTGAAAATCAATAAGAGTAGGTCATGCTTGATAACAAAAATTGGATTGAATTGCACTCGGTATTACAACTAAGAGCTTAATTAGCGTCATGGTCCGAGTTCCTGACTCCCGGATTGTGGGTTTGGGGTCACATACTTGGAGTAGTGAGATTATGTATTTCACCTTTTTTTTTCATAGGATAAGTGAACTTACAAAATTATAGCTAATGAAATTATGATGGGATTATCTTTTATTTCATTTTTTAGTACGAGATTGGATTATGCTAATCCAACCCTACTACGACACCTAATGGATGCCACCATTAATGGATCAAGACTATTGGAAATTAAAGCATCCCTGATATGAATACTTGTGACAAGTTTGATCTGCTTGGTCACTTACCGTATGAGCTCATTGTCTCTTTCGCATAGCCAATAGTCATGGCCTGCATGAGGAAAGTTGAAGACGATCATATCAAATTTCTTGAACATAAGGGTGGGATGCTGGTCCATGTCATATACATCAACTTCATGCAACACTTTGCATCCTCTTCTCTGCAACTCATCCACATGTGCCTCACTGCTCCAATGTTCCTTCAATAGAGTATCTGGACTTCCAACATTTATTATAATATTAAATTATTTTTTTAGTACAAGCGATAATCTAAGTTAGGGAGTGGGGTTCTTACACACACACCCTAACCACGAACTTGAGATCTTTGGTCGACAAGTCAATATTTATCAAATTAATTAGCTAATGTAAAACAAAAAAACAAAAAAAATAAATAAAAACAGGGTATACTTGAAAAATTAATGTACCTTCCGATTCAAGAGTGGTTGCAACCATGTTAGTGGCAGAGCGAAAAGCTCGAGCCAAACAAGCAGAAAATGAGAAGTCTCCCTCTCCAACCAACAATATCTTATGAGAGCTAGAGTAGTGTCCTATCCATATCTGTTTTTCACCCATTCTTGAATTTTTATTTATTTTGTATTTTCTAACATCAGAGATTCCATAGACGGTGCCCCAGAAACTAGTGAGGACACCCAAAGACAACTAGAAAAGAACCGGAAAAGTAAAGACACACTCGACACACACAGGAAAGCAAGGGAAACCAAAGACGCTGCACTGGTGGAAAAACGTCGAACCTTGCCCCGATCGCCTTAGTTTTTTGGGGGACACGGGTGTCCATCGTTGTTGAGAACGAAAACTAGGGAGGATAGGGGTTTGTCCTGCCGGACCTCATCGCAACTCTACTGGGCTGCAAATGGTTCCAATTGTAGTAGGCGTCGGGGTAAAGACACCATCTTTTTATGTTACCCTTTATTTTATGCTCTGGATCAATTCTTTAGAATGTGATTCGACTAGTCACAACCCCTTTCTCCACTGCCAAGAAAGAGGCATTCCTTGAGGATTGCCATCGCTTCTGCTTTATTTACAATCAACTTTCTCTCAGTAGGCATGCTTAGTCAAGTTGGCTAGGTCGAATGTGCTCCTACTTTTCATTGAGTTCGAATTTGTTCTTTATAGTATAGATTAGATTAAAGTAAAATATCACTTATACTAGATAAAACAATTGGGAGATTCATTATTATACCCAATATACGAGTCCAAATTAAAAAAAAATTTTTAAAAAAAACTCATATGAAATGGACTTTAGAAACACACCCCGAAACTCATTTATAACATAACAAAGAGACTTCGAACTTCCTATAAATTACAAAACTGTCGTCGATTTCTTCAAACAAGCTCAATCCTAAAACTTCATAAAAAAAAACTCAAAACACTCAATAGGATATCAAAGTAATTTAATAATCAAAATTAAATTCAATAGAGCCAGCTATCATTTTTTGAGTTTGTTTATAAAAATTAAATGTTGTAAGATTTATCTATATCAATATTACTAAAAATGGATATATAACTAAATATCTCTAAAAAATTAGGCATAAACCCAAAAGCGTAAAACATTGATTGTGGAAAAAGCAGGTGCTTTGTTGGATCAATGCGGGCCCAATTTTTTGGGTTTACATCAAGACTTTTATTAATGGTCATCTATATATATAAAGCAAAAGGTAGAGAATGGTGAAACATTCAAAATACCAAAAAAATGCCCTTGGTTAATTCAAACATTAAGAATTGAAATTATTAATTAAATGAGGATAATACGGTAAATTCACATTTTTTATATTAAAAAATTAAAAATTAAAATAAAATCAGATGATAGGTCCTACTTTTATGGAACATAACTACCCATGTTATCTTTTCTTAATTCTAAAAATAAAATTATAAATAAATAAATAAATAATAAAAAACCAATTTGCACATGCTCACGCATGTGCCAAGGGGCTAGTACTGATGATGACTCATTTGATTTTTTTTTTGGGAGTAATGACCATTATGCCCTCAAATTGATATGTACGTAAGTCACACAAATGAACATTAAATATGATGATATATCAATTGACCAAATCATGCAAATTAGAATTGCCGTTCCTCTATGAAACTCCTTCTTAATGATTGCAATTGTTGAAATGTTTTGGAAATATGAGCTCTTGCCCGGAGAGGAAGAAGTAAGTCGACAACGATAACAATGATCTGGAGAATGGGAGCTTCTTGTGCATTATATTTCCATTCAACACCCAAATCAATTGGCCACCAAGGGTAGTCATGAAACACTTCATAAGACATTTTTCTTTTGTTCCTTTTTAAATGAAACGCCAAACATACCAGTCAATTCTCACTGGTTTTGATAGAATTGGATGAATGATTTTCCAAAAGAATATAGAGGACATGAACAACGATTTATTGGTCACACTCAATTAAGTTCTACAAATTTAACATTGTCAAAAAAAAGATAGGGAGAGACGAAGGAATTGTAGCTCGGATGATATCCTAAATTCGATTACTCCGGTCTTCAAGACAATGCTTATATTGATATAATTGCAAACATTTGAAGAGATAACGTAGTTCTTATATGTGGTAGTTCCAAATTGGTATGTCTAATTTCATCTACTAATTTTAGTAGAATTTTCAATTTGAATACTGTTGCCGTTGTGTCAAAATTGATAGTTCCGGGGCCAAAATGAAAATGAGTTGAACAATAAAAGCTAAACATGTGATTAAACTTTAAAGCCAAATTTTAATTTTATAGTAAAAAGGAAAATAAAATATCTTCGCAAGGCGGTTCCCGCCACCAGAAAGCGGTGTCGTGTGTTGTCGTTGCCTCAACTGCGCTACAATGGAATCACGCTTCACAGGCCCCACCATTCGCCACGTGTCCACCTTTTCCCCCATTTCCCGCCACGTAATGCACCCTCACCCTCCTTTTGTATAACTTCAATCAACGGCTTTATCTCTCTCTCTGTCTTTCTCACTCTCACTCTCTCTCTCTCTCTCTACTGTTCTAGTTTCTATTAAATTCAATTGTTGCCCAGAAGTACTTTGATGGAGGTTCCGGTGCATTTTGTGGCTAAGCTATGGAGCTTCGTCTCCTTCCTGCCCTTCTTCTTCTTGCTTCTCATCCTTGGCCTTCTCAAAGGTAATTAACCACATAATTAGTTAATTATTGCTAATCACTCTGTTAACTTACTCTGTTATGCTATGATCAATATGTAATTTTAAGCACAGCCCATTAATATTTGATACCAAGATAATACTTATATGCTTATGTACGCATGTATGCTTAAGTATGCATGTATGTGAAATGTACTGTGTGTATGTATGTATGCACATGTTATGTGTAGGGAGTTTTACTTTAAGAATTTATGTATGTGTGTATTTCATATGGATGCAAGGGAATGGATGGATGGATGGATGGAGTTGATTGAGTGGGTTTGTGAATTTTTTTGTGTTTATATATATATATATATTTTATTTATTTAAGGGACACCCTTTAGGTATCCTACGATTTTTTTTTTTTTTAACTATCCAAACCATCTATTTTTCAAGTCTTCATTCATAAATGATCCCTGCAAAAAATCAGAAAAATTGAAAATCATTAAGGCATCTAATTGCAAGCAACAAAATAGACGAACACACTGTGCTTTACGAAAAGACCAAAATAACAATAATCTAATTGAGTGATCAAATGATTTCAAATTCATGTCATTTTTTGCAGATATGATCTTCGAGGGAATATCTAAAAATTAGACGGTTTGGATCATTGAAAAATAATGTGTGGTGGGCCCTATAAGAGTGTCCCTCAAATAAGCTTATTTGATTATTTGAGGGATCCCTCAATAGAAGCTCACTATATATATGTGTGTGTATATTTTTATAGGAATTATGTGATATGTGTATTAGTAAATTATTAATGGGATAGTTTTTTGGTTGATAGCTGCAATCATTGGGCCTGTGGTGGTGGGAATTATTGTGATTGGAAATTCAGCTATAATTGCTGGGCTTTGGTTAGCTCATTTTGTCTGGACTTATTACTGTGTAGCAAGGTATGCTTCCCTTGAACCAACATTGTAAATGGTTTTTCAATCTTTATACTATGTGATTCTCACTTTTTATGGTCCTATTATTTCAGAAGCAAGAGGCTTGGACTTGTGTTGAAGATTCTAGTGCTGTTATTGCTGCCATTGCCTCTTGCCCTTTGGCCGGTTCTCGGAGTCGTTGGAAGCGTTTTAGGTGGGATTGGATATGGGTTTTTTGCTCCCCTTCTTGCAACATTTGAGGCTGTTGGGGAGAATATCACTGACAAGTTCTACCACTGTTTTGTTGTATGTTCCCTTTCTCCTTGGCTCTGTATATTTTCGATGCAATACGTTTTGGTTTTATGTTTATGTAAAGGCCATTAACAGAAAAGGAGAAAGAAAAAAAAAGCAAGTTCCCAATTGGTTGACATTTGGCCAAGCACATTTTCATAAAGAGTTTTCAGCCCATTTTACACTTTAGTTACTCGTTATTCTGTATCCTAGGATGGAACTTGGTCGACAGTCATAGGCGGGTGCATAGTTGTGCAGGATTTCACAGATTTTTGCTTCCACTCTTACTTCTCCTACATGGATGAACTAATTGAGCAGATACCTGCAGATGAAAAGCCAATGGATATAGAGTGAGAAACCTTACAATTGAAAATTTATGACTTTTTAAACAAAATTACATAACTGGGACTTTCTGATGAGTTTTGTGTTTGCCTTGCTAGGTTATTAAAATTGCCAGCTTCTTTGTTGGTGAGTCTGATTGGAGTGCCGGTGGATGTGCCTGTGATTACAGCTGTTGCAATATGGAAAAGCCCGTACATGCTGTTTAGAGGATGGAAGAGGCTATTGGAAGATTTGATAGGCAGGGAAGGACCATTCTTGGAAACAGTATGTGTACCATTTGCCGGTCTTGCCATTATCTTATGGCCTTTGGCGGTAGTGGGAGCTGTGGTAACTGCTTTCATTTCTAGCTTCTTTCTGGGACTATATAGCGGTGCTATTGCTTATCAGGTCTATTATCGGTTGCCTCTATCATAATTTTATTGAGTTTAGGCTAATAATTTTAAAATTTCTTAGTGTGTGGATAGTTCTTGTGTTGGAATGAAAATTTATTGTAACAGAGATATACGAATTTCCAGGAAGACTCAATCTGCCTTGGACTTGCCTTCATAATTTCTGCAGTTTCGCTATTTGATGAATATGTAAATGAACTGCTCTACTTGAGAGTAGGGTCCTGCTTTCCCAGGTACATTATGGAGTGCCATCCGTCTTTGAAACTTTATATTAATGATTGCAATATTTTAATGTTGATTATGAGATATCCTGTGGCAGCTAGGCCATTATACCGTAGAAATATGTGCTCTTGCCCGGAAAGGAAAAAGTGCGGTGACAACGATAAAAAGGATTTGGAGAATGGGAGAGAAGGCCCATACACATCAAAACTTATCTCACAGCAATCAAGAACATGGAAGCAGGCAATTCAACACTATAAACCAGTGCAGGTAAGGACCAAGACACCATATATCAAAATTGTTCAGAGTGCACATGTCACAAGTAAAATGTCATTTTTGTTATGGTAACAGGTGTGGGGCTGGCTGTTGAAGTCTTGTGAGATTAATGGCAGGATACTCCTTCGCGATGGTCTGATAGATGTCAAGGACATAGAAGAATGCCTTCTAAAGGGAAATTGTAAGAAGTTGGGCATCAAACTACCTGCTTGGTCTATATTGCAATGTCTTCTTGCATCAGCAAAATCTAACTCATCTGGGTTGGTGATATGTATGTTAACTTAAAACTATGTATTCTCTGGTTAATTGATATCGGCTACTTTGAGCTTAATTATAGTTCTTCTAATTTGAATCCCATAGCTGATGATGTAGAGTTGACAAGGGCAAATGGACCAAAGGATAAAGTGTTTGAGTGGTTCATTGGGCCATTGTTGGTCATAAAAGAGCAACTAAAGAACCTCCAATTGAATGCGAACGAGGAACTCTGTCTGAGATATTTATTCATGAAAAGCAACAATGAAAAACCTGAAGAGTGGGACACCGGATTTCCATCTGGAGACCATGTCAGAAGGGCACAGCTGCAAGCCATATTTAGGAGGTAATCTTTCTTATTTGATATCTGATATTTGGTCTAGTCTCTAGTGTTGAATTGTCTGAGCATCATGTACTATCTTCAGTTGTACCTTGTACCTCGAAAGCAAACGAAATTTTGACAAGCATTTTCGTGTCAGATTGCAGGGGCTTGTAGCTTGCATGTCACGGATACCAACTTTCAGACGTCATTTTAAGAATTTGGTGAAGGTGCTGTATATTGAAGCAGTTCAGGCCGCTGCTTCAGCTAATCGGATAGGAGGAATCCTAAATCCCGGCAATGGTGGCAATAGCTTGATTGGAAGCGAGGATAGAAAAGATGGAGAAGAAACTGTAGACAGAGCAAGAAATAGTACATATGACAATGGGAATGTAGTGTGAAAGAGATTTCTGTAAAATTATCTTCACATAGAAGATCATGTTTGGAAGCATCATGATTCATGTTTCCATTTTGTTTTCCTCTGCATTTTGGAGAGAAGGATTGCCAATTGGGAATGAGGAAAACCAGTTCGAACAGAAGTTTGGATTTCAATTTTGTGACATAGTCTTCACTTGGGAAATGGGATTATCTAATTGTAGGCCTCTTTTAACTTGTTTTTTTTTTTTTTTTTTGGTTGGGATTTTGATGTATTCTTTTGTGAAACAAAGTAAAATAACAAGTTGACATGTCAAGAGCATTAACACTGCATCCTAGGTCCTAGTTCGATTCTTCCTCCTCACCCATTATCGCTTTGTATAAAATAAAATAAAATTTTACTCTACCAAAACGTGATTAATTTTATTATTATTTTTAATAACAGGTCATTAATTTAGATGTTGCAATAGAATTTTCGAAATGGAATAGTATATATGATTTAGTCGTATTCATGAGCTAAACATAGTGAAAAAAAGATTTTCTTGTTTGATTTACATAACAAAAAACAGAAAATAAACAAATCCTATTTCAAATTTGGAAGGGTATTAAGATATTGAAAGATGATAACTTTGCCGAGCTTGAAAGCCGTTTTGATATCCAAGTGAACAAATAAGGAGCTGTATATAGTAAAAGATCTTGTAAAAAGGATTTTTGTTAACCCTTCTGTTTCGGCAACCTCTTAGATTATAGCCTCTAGATTGAGGTTTTTTCTCCACAAAACAAACTGTCATGCCTCCTATTCTCTCCTCCTGCTTTCCAACAATCTCTTTCATCTCTCTCTTCACCAGATTCTATCTGTCAAATTATCTCATCAATTTCCCATTACATTATCACTTCGATCCCCAACCACCATCCATGTCAAGAGCACCTATTTGGCCAAAGATCCCAAGAGGCTAAGTTGTAAGTTCCATTTGATTTCATTCTCAAAGCGCAGATTTTCAAGCCCACAATTGAGGTAATCAATGTGAAACTTTTTACCTCTCAAATTATTACAAACCCAACATTTGTACATATTTGTTGGTCTAGTACATGAAAATGCAGGTGGCAAGAAATATATGATTATTGAATGCTACCCATCAAACCCAATATATTATAATTCTCTTTCCTCTCGCTCATCCTGAATCCTCAATATTGCTACAATTTCTTCAATCATCATCCTCTATTGAAAGAAGTACACATCGATTCTGGTGAACAAATTTGGTGACTCTAGTATTATTGTTTTTAGAAGGTTTTTAGAAGGCATTTACATACATCGGTTTTGGTGAACAAATTTGGTGACTCTAGCATTATTGTTTCGGGAAGGCTTTTAGATTTGTAAAGATGCAGACTCTGAGTCGATCTATGAGAGGCCAATCATTGCATGAGCCTGCACCATTTGCAGAGAAAATCACAGAAGAACCCGTGACAACGAAAACCGCTCAAAGCACAGTGACCTGCGTCTACCTTGCCAACATTGCAACCAATTGGCGCAAGGTGACAGTCATATGGTGTAAGAATCTCATGAACCATTCCCTCAGCATCAGGGTTGATGGCTTAGAGGGTGATTTTCATTACACTTGCAAGATTGACCTCAAGCCATGGCATTTTTGGAGCAAAAAAGGGTACAAATCATTTGAGGTGGAAGGAAATCAAGTGGAGGTCTATTGGGATCTTCGCTCTGCCAAATTTGGCGGTGGCCCGGAACCATGTTCTGACTTTTATGTTGCTCTGGTTTGTGATGAGGAGGTTGTGTTGTTACTAGGAGACATGAAGAAGAAGGCTTACAAGAGAACCAAATCCAGACCAGCCATTGTTGAGGCTCTTCTATATTACAAGAAAGAAAACGTGTTTGCCAAGAAAAGCTTTGCCACAAGAGTGAGGTTTGATGAGAAGAGAAAAGAGCATGACATTGTTGTGGAGAGCTCAACAGCCGGACCGAAAGATCCCGAAATGTGGATCAGCGTAGATGGGATTGTGCTGATCCATGTGAAGAATCTGCAATGGAAATTCAGAGGAAACCAAACTGTGCTTGTGAACATGGAACCGGTCCAAGTGTTCTGGGATGTTCATGATTGGCTTTTCACAAGCCCAAGCACAGGGCATGGCTTGTTTATTTTCAAGCCAGGGGCACCAGAATCAGAGAGTGACAGAGAAAGCAACGGCAACGGCGGCGGCTTAGACAGTGATCACAGCAGTGCTTACTATTCACCTCAGAACAACACAACAACATCTGACTTCTGCCTTTTTCTTCATGCTTATAAGATTGAGTGAGAGACTTGCACATATTTGTGCATGTCTGTATATATATGCATCACAGGTTTTAGCAATAGCTAGCAAAAACATTACAACATATGGTTGTAAATTGTAAATTATTTTAGTAGCATTAATATATTTATATATATGGGCACTCCAATATTCATTTGATAAAATGTAAATTGCTTCATATCATATATGCAGGAAAGGAAATTAAGTGGATTGATTATGTTCAGGGTCTAGGGATTTTTCTGTGGTAAAATTGGAAATGGTGTAGGTATAGCACCAGCCAACTGAAGTCCCCAAAACCCCAATGCATCCAAATGGGGAAGAGGGAAAAGGTGATATATGTTGATGTGATGCATTGACCTTGCCATTGTTTTAGTATCTTCCTCTGTTTTTCTGGATTGGATTATTGATGAGTTGACTATTTTCTAATATAAAAATTTAATCCCACAAAAGTATAATGAGTCCACATCGGTTTTTTTGAAAAAAATGTAAATTAGGAAGATAAATGAGGAGATTGGATTCACTCTCCACTTGTTTTGATATTGCTTAGACTTTCAATATATCACAAACATATGGATTCTTCTCTATAGTACAAGGTTTAGTAATAAAATTTTAAAAATCTTCATTGACAAAACAAAATAAACATAGGATTCAAGTCCACTAGGAAAAAAGATCCGAGTATATGGCAAAGATTTGAGTATAAGGAGTTAGTTACCTCCCAACAACGAGAAATTTTAAAATGTAACTGCTACACTGTTAAATAATGTTACCTATATATGTGTTATAATACAAGTAGACGACATGATTGAATACAATAAATGTAGAACGTGACGGACCGTCACACTAAAGAATTATTCTCACACATGTTCGATAAAATTGAGATACTATTCTTGCAAAAAATATTATAACCAAATATACTCTTGATTATATTCTTTTAACAAAAAGAAAAAACCAAATAAAATCAAGAAAAGAAGTGGCACGTGACCTGGTATATATTGCAATTGCCTGAAGCCCGAGGCTTGGTTTGAAGAAAGAGCAGAAAGAAAATGAAGGTAGGTTCGAAGGTAGTGTTTCTGTTGAGAGACTCAGATGGCTTCGGCGACGCCATCTCAGGTGCTTTCCACCCTAAGCCAAGCAATACCACCATGTAAGCTCTCTTCTTCTCAACTTTGTAAAGTTTAAAGATTGAAATCGAATTCGTATCGTATCAGTTCAATTTTAGGTGCTAAGGCTGTCATTATGTTTCAGAGAGGAAAGTTTCGAGCTTTCATTGGAGCACTATGGGATCAAAAATTGCAAAGCGTCTGGAAGCATTCGTCACTTCCTCGATCACCAGGGTCAATATGAGGTTCCCCTTCTGTCTCTGTCTCTATCTCGTATGAAATTGCGCAAGACCCACTTAGGGTTCATATTCGTGTAGATTCTATGTGGGATTTGGGCGTTGAGAAATGGGTCGTATAGTTTTTAAGCGAATGTGTTCTAGTTAGCACGGTGAAAGAGAAATTGATGCCAATTTGGCTTAGATTGTACATGAAAATGATGTTGCTTTTCCAAACCATGTAGCATATAAATTCTATTAAGGTTTATGAAAGTGTTGATTGATCTGTGAGTTAAAAGGGACTCAGTTGCAGGCATTTTTCTAAGAAAGCTTATAGATTTTGTTTCTTAAGTCCAAAGAGGTAGAACCATATTAATGACAATGCACAAATAGTGTTTCTTCTTGCCTTTCAGAACTCATGCTGTAAATATTACAGTGGCAGGCACTACATTAGTGTTTTATGAATGCAGATTTTTGTAAAGTTCGTTAATTTACTGCTGCTCAACCAACAGCTTTGATACCATGGTGAAGTTTGCTGGTTTATTACTATTTCCAAAAGCTTGGGTTACTTGGACATGGTGAATAATTATTTTATGTGATATATCTTGAAGATTACAGATTAGGGAATATGCACTATAAATTTATCTTCAAATTTTTATCTTTCAGGTGTCTGTGTTGCTTATGCAATATCATGAACCACCAATACTTGCATGCGCAGTTAATGAAGTTCTAGCTCAAATAGCAGGGAAAAAATCATCCTCAATTCCCACAATTGTTGCCCCATTTGTCGTAGCATCATCTAAGCTTAAGTTGGAAAGTAAATCTGCAACAAAATTTGAAGGCAAAGTTTCGCTTTATGGTACAGAGATAGGGTCAGAAACAGCCATAAGCAAGGCCATGGCAACCAGAACCCAGAAGCCACCACCAACGATGCAGATTCATCATGAACCTTTAGCTTGCTTTCTTCAGTTGGCCCGTGTTTTGAAGTTGCCCACTTATGTTCTTATAGGGGAAAGAGGTCTGCGCATTTCTGATAAAGAAGAGCTTGAGGTATATACTTTTTTATTACTTTAGCTAAACCATCAAAATTCAGTTTACCTAAACCATCTCTATTGCTACATTTAAGAGATCTTGTACATTTACCATCTAACTCTAAGTGGTTTTTTATCCAGATACTTTATGAGATAGGAGAACTCTTGGCAAGCACTTTGAACCTCTACTTTTCAAGAGATAAAATCACATGGAATCCAACACGGAAAACAAAGGACAATAAGGAGCCATGGCGCGCGTTATATGGTTAAATCTCAGGTGTTTGTGACATTAGAGGCTGGGACAAGATTTATTGTTTGGTGCCTCAGGTTGAAAACACTTTGGGCTCTTACTGTGATTGATGGGTCTATGTTCAACATCATAGAGCTTAAACATAAAACTACTTTATCTGGATTCTCATTTTGTGAACTGGCCTTCGAGATAATGAATTAGCTAAAACCTCCATTTGGCTTTTCCTCAATCTTCTCTCTTTTTTGGTTTGGTTGGTGAACTGATCTAGTGTCGTAGAAATAGGGGTTGCAGCATTTCTAGAAGTTTGTGTGACCAGTTTGACTCAAATTGTTAACTGTGTTTAGGATTGAGCTGTTGAAGCTAGAGTTGGCTGATTTGGGACAGGATCTGATCACTTAGATCACCACAGCTGCGACATTCAAATCTGAAATGTTTGTCCTTGCCTTGTCCTTTATTCCATGTGCGGATTTGCACTATCTGAACAAAAAGATCATGAGCAGAAAAATAGAACTGATGTGTGATAAACGAACCGGCCAGGCATACAGGGAATGTTGCATAAAATTTATTTAATATTTTTATTTGCCGGCTGTTTGGCCTATGTGTTTGGAAGGAGGGCAAATCCTATTCAATTATTGGTATCTCTCATCCTAATGAAAGCAAGCTTTAATTAATTCTGAAGCTCCAAGGCACTGCAAGAATATTTGCCAGCTTAGTTTTGTCTAAAAGTAAGCAGCTGCATCTATGTCAAATTTGTGTGGAGGTCCTAAACTGGCTGGGAAGAAAAGGAACAACATGTAGAACCAACATGCTCATTCTAGGATTGAGGGTGACACAACAATTTGGAATTTAGCAATGGTGGTGTTATTTTCTGCAACTTGTCAATACCCACCTCATAGTTCAATTCCAGTGTAGAAATATTCTACTCCATTATGCCTTCACTATGCATGCCAAGTAGGTAATAAAATAATAACACTTGTTTTGTTTTTATCAAATTTGTGTTACTAAAAAAATACTTAAATACTTATGTTGTGGAGCTGTGATTTCAATTACATATTAAATAATAATTAACTTAACAAATAATTTTAATTCACACTCTAATAAAATAAGTCTGACGTGACGGGACAATAATTGCCTTGAAGTATAGTGCTCCTTTGTCAAATTGTCAAGCTAAGTTTGTAACTAAAGTTAAAATTTGCTTCATATTTTTTATGTTTGTTTTATAACTATACAAAGAAAAAATAGACGGTGAGAAGCAAAAGTGGTGACATGTGACACAAAATCTTAGGCAAAACCCCACATGCCACATGTGACCTTGCCATCGATCGATCCATCAATCTACCGCTCGCCCTGACGCGAAATGACATCCACTTATTAATATAATCGCAATTTTCGAAAGATTTTTGGTCCTCCTTCCCTTCCGTCGTTTTTTTTACTATTATTAATTATTTATTCAATACCACAAGTATACGTGAATTTAGATTGTAAAAAGTCTAAATTGCCCCCTTCCCTCAACCTCCCAAGGTTGGTTGCGTAATAAACACTGAAAGCCGGAGGGCAAACGCGTCCCGAAAACTCATCAAATCTTAGCTGCCACTCTCTACACTCCACTTCGACTCTCTCTCTCTCTCTCTCTCTCTCTCTCTCTTTGCAACTTCCGAATTTTTCTATGGCTTCCTCTTCAATGGCAGCGAGCGGAGTGCTCAGGCCCCGATCATCGTCGATGTTCCCGAATGCTTTGAAGCAGACCCAGAACGCGAGTCTCTGCAGAAGCAGCAGAGGCCTCTCCTTTAGTGGCTCTCATCTCTCCGGGACCAAAATCCCAACAGCCAGCACTTGTTTGAGGAAATGCCCCACTCACAGAGCCCCACCATTGGTTGTGTCTCCGAAGGCTGTTTCGGATTCAAAGAACTCGCAGACGTGTCTTGATCCCGACGCAAGCCGTGTGAGTGTTTATTTGTACCTCCATTTTTGCTGCTTTTGTTCTCTGCATTAACATATTGCGTTCTTGTTTTGATTGAATTATGGTGTGTTGTATGTTAGAGTGTGTTGGGGATTATACTGGGTGGTGGAGCTGGGACGAGGCTCTACCCCTTGACCAAGAAGCGTGCAAAGCCTGCCGTTCCATTGGGAGCAAACTACAGGCTGATCGATATTCCAGTCAGTAATTGCCTCAACAGCAACGTATCCAAGATCTATGTGCTGACCCAGTTCAATTCCGCCTCTCTGAATCGCCATCTTTCTCGTGCTTATGCTAGTAACATGGGTGGATATAAAAATGAAGGCTTTGTTGAGGTTCTTGCAGCCCAACAGAGCCCAGAAAATCCCAATTGGTTTCAGGTGATTAAAACGCTTGTTTTTGCGCTTGTGGGGTTGTGTTGGCAATTGGGGTTTGATTGGTTTTCTGAGTTGGGATATTTGGTTTTGGCGGTTTACAGGGTACCGCAGATGCCGTGAGGCAGTACTTGTGGTTGTTTGAGGAACACAATGTGTTGGAGTTTTTGGTTCTTGCTGGAGACCACTTGTATAGGATGGACTATGAGAGGTTTATTCAGGCACATAGAGAAACTGATGCAGATATCACTGTGGCTGCTCTGCCCATGGATGAGAAGCGTGCTACTGCCTTTGGTTTGATGAAGATTGACGACGAGGGACGCATTATTGAGTTTGCTGAGAAACCTAAAGGGGAGCAACTCAAAGCTATGCAGGTAACGATTGAGTTTTCTGAGAAACCTAGGAGTGTTTGTGGTTTTAGTTTTAATTGATTAGTGAGGCTAAATATTATTGTTTCTGTTTTGTTTTAGGTTGATACTACTATCTTGGGTCTTGACGATCAGAGAGCTAAAGAGATGCCTTATATTGCTAGTATGGGTATATATGTTGTGAGCAAAAATGTGATGTTAGATCTACTTCGGGACAAGTTTCCTGGAGCAAATGATTTTGGGAGTGAAGTTATTCCAGGTGCGACTTCCATGGGTTTGAGAGTAAGTTTTCGTTTCATCCATTCTATTTCTGTTGTCTCTGCATTCCTTTCAATCACAAGGTTCTTCTTTTTTATGTCCACTTTGGGGTAAAAATAATGGAATAATTGTTAAGAGTTGGTCCCAAGCTCCTGTGGAGTTGAAATCCCAAGTTCTATTAAATTTTTTAAGCAAAATTAGTAAGTGGAGCTTCATTGTAGCCTAGTCTGACTCGATTTCAAATATCTTTCATCAGAAACTGAACAAATTGATTTCTAGTGAAGAAAATAAGTGGCCATAAATGAATCAGTATGGTCTGCTAGAGGTTTCCCAGTGTTGCCATCATTTTGTTCCCTTGCTTTCCTGTCTCTAGAATCCGAGCTCCCAGAGTACTAATTGTTTAATGTCTACAGGTTCAAGCCTATCTGTATGATGGCTACTGGGAAGACATTGGTACCATTGAGGCTTTCTACAATGCAAATTTAGGGATAACCAAAAAACCAGTTCCAGATTTCAGGTACGTTTTGTTCTAAAACTAGTTTATTGATGCTTCTGTTTTGTTGCACCAATTGATATGGTATGCTATCAGCTGGATCTGGATGTTGTATGCCGGGCTAATTTTCAACTTTATATTGTAGCTTCTATGATCGTTCCTCCCCAATCTACACCCAACCTCGGTATTTGCCTCCATCAAAGATGCTCGATGCTGATGTCACAGATAGTGTTATTGGCGAGGGATGTGTGATAAAGGTGAGTTCTTGTTGGAAAAGTCAGCATTCTGCTTACTTGTTCTGGTTTACTGTGAAGTCCTTGTCGGCTAGTCCCTGTTCTCTTCAATGTCAAAAAAGTTTACATCTATATCCTATTGTGAAAAGATGACGGGAATCAACATAACTTATTGCAGTCATGCTCATTTAACCCACCCGTCTTTTGCCTATTGCAGAACTGTAAAATTCACCATTCAGTCGTTGGGCTTCGATCTTGTATTTCGGAGGGTGCTGTCATTGAGGACACATTACTGATGGGAGCAGACTACTATGAGGTAAATCCTGCTTTTTATTTAAAACCTACTGCTTTCTCAGTCCAGAGATGACTCAAAAACGTCTTTTTGTTTTAGAAATCTTGTCATTTTTCGTTTTACATTTCTGTGGGTTGAGTAGATTATACTGATGCATTTACTATGATTGTTACAGACGGATGCTGACAGGAGGTTTCTGGCTGCAAAGGGTAGTGTTCCAATTGGTATTGGCAAGAGTTCTCACATTAAGAGAGCTATAATTGACAAGAATGCTCGAATTGGCGACAATGTGAAGGTTAGGATCTATCAGTTTAACATGATTTTGTTTTTTTGTTTTCATTTGAGGAAACAGATCAGAGAAGGCTATGATATGAGAATAGGAATGGAATCTTGACGTGGGACTTAGTTGAGAAATGGAAATTTCATGATACTATGCTCAACTGGCAGAGCTAAAAGCTACTGAAGGGTGTGTGGGGTTTGGACCTGGAGAAAGCAGGTGACAGACCCCATGCTCTATTGTAGGTGAAAGCTAGAGAGAGAGAGAGAGAGAGAGAGAGAGAACAGAACATAGAAACCTTGCTGCAAATTATATCAGACTTAAAATTCTCAAGTGGGAAAGAAACAACTCCAATATGCACCTAGCTTCCTGTTTCCTACTTATGCATTGTAGGCAATGTTGTGTTGCACTTTCATGTTGAGTTATTAATTCAAAATATAATTTGTTCTTTTTCTTTGACGATTGCTCGAAACATTTTATATTAATTTATCTTTGTGAAACTGAAGATTGACAATGTAAATTACAGATTATTAACAGTGACAATGTGCAAGAAGCTGCGAGAGAAACGGATGGATATTTCATAAAGAGCGGGATCGTGACAGTGATCAAGGATGCCTTGATTCCCAGTGGAACAGTAATCTAGCCACATCTCATGTTTTTGTACCTGTTTAATGCTGATCGCGAATCTTCTTTCTTTCTTTCTGGTTACTGGCCTGAGAGAGAAGTCCCGAGTACGCAGCTATAGCAGCAACTTAACAAGTATACTTTGAGCTCTTCTTCTTTCTGTTCCTGTAATGTATATTTCACGATGTAATTATAGAGGAAGAGACCTCAGGAATTTGCTCTCTTCTATCTCAAATAAAGTTTTTGCCAAATGTTCAGTTATCCTTCTCAGAGATCAGATTTTTAATTAAGTAGTTTAAATAAGCTGATAAAACCAGACGAGTTATAATACCCATTTTAGAGAAAAATGTAAGTTGGGCCCAAAACTTGATATTTGAAAGTTCAGCATGCAACTGATGTTACAGATACACCCTTTTATAAAGCTTTACAAAAAATACAGTGCAAAATGTGGTTCTTAAAAAAAAAAATTCTTCATGGCTGAAGCAGTTTTGAATTACTCCATGACAATGCCTGCGTCTTAAACAGTGTGGATGAACTTTTTTTTAGCTGAGATGTCATGCATTAGTCAACCACACTGTCGTTATCTGTAGACACAAAATCAGTTTGGTAAAATTAATACATGTTATGTTACAGACCTAGTACGATTCTTAAAATAAAAATTAAGAAAAGAAATTGGCTCCTGAGAATGTTTAATCAAGGAATTCAAGAGATAAGAGAACCTCTTTAGTTTACATCAATCTCTCCGCGTAGTTATGATTAGACAACTTAAAAAACAGGGCTCTATGTACTTTACCAAGTCCCTATAAAAACTATAAATTAAGGATAAATGAATGGTTCAGGCATTCATAACTAACATGGCGAAGCTGCGGTTGCACATTAATGGCTCCTCTGGTGTCTAGGAGTGGATGGGATTGGATAAGTCACCAAATCTAAGGTATGTTGAAGGAGGAAATGAAGCTAGAGGTGAATGATTTTTCATTTTGGGGGGATTAGGAGGGAGAAGTTACAAGGTGTTGGTATCCTACCAGATGGGATAAATTTTCTTCGTGAATAATCAATATTCTACCTTCAACTCGGTAATTTTTAAATTTTTTTTCATTTCTTCCTTAACATGCTCTAAATATAGGGAGTTATCCTATCCAATCCAATGCTAGGACCAAACGAGCCCAAATCCAACTTGTTTCCTATCCCAATGAACCCCCCTGCATGAATTAGGAAAAGCACCCCCAACAACCTAATTCTGTGAAGATAATTAAAACTCAAACCAAAGGCAAAGCTTTTAATTACTCATTTGACATACATAAAGTATCTCTACCAGTCTCACTTGCATGCTACCAGAAAGATGCCTAGATTGTTAATACTACTTGTCAGAAGTTTTGAGGCTTCAGAAACCATTAAAAAAAAACCTTATTGCTCAAAATCCTTCAGCATTATGCTATTCCAAAGTCATTTATTTCTGACGCAAGAATGGTTGATGTCATCACCATTGCTAAGGTTGACAGGTGAGAAATTTAATATCCAATTGGCAATGAAGTATATTTTGAGCATGTAGTTAAAAAAGAAAGACTAGCTACATATCTTTACCTATGACGCCCAAGCCAAACACTCTCCTTGCATAGAAAGTTCTCAAATATAATATGAAAAATTGAAAATCAACAGAATTAGTGATCCACATATTTCTTATAAAAAAATGAACTAAGGGTACCAAAGTTACCTGCTTTCTTTGAGTCCAAAGTGGAGTTCACCTTCGCCCAATCAAGTTCCTCCATTTATCCTTAAGATCGGCTGGAAGACGGGTTATGTGAAATACGTTATGACCAAATTCCAAAATTTGCGTCCAGGGGATCTTTTTGCCTTTTGCTTTATAAATTCTCACTCCCTCCTGAACAAATCAGAAGATAATGTCCTTAGCCTACACAGATCTGACCCCAATTGAGTCATGCAATTGCATTTTTTATACCTTGGCCAGCAATATTTTTTAACCTTTCTCTGATTTATCTATGCAAATATTCTTAAGAACAAATCTGAGAACTTTTCAAAATCGGAAAGAAAAAGAGAGCTCGGCATATGCAAGGCTACGTACAAAACACATAATTTGAAAATTTTGACACTCCCAGTGATACAAATCAGTTAGGCATCAACATACTCTCGGCAGGGATTAGATGATACTATTTCAGAAGATGAAATCATTTCCAGAAAGGCAGGAAGGGAAACACAAACAAATACCTTTAACATTTCTACCTCTTCGCCTGTCCAGTTTAATTTCTTGCGCTTCCCATTGGGAAGTACCAAGTTTCTGCAGCATAATAGGATAAATAAATTATTATCAATTGGTACTATTTGCATAAGCATATCAAATGAATCCATCTACTATTTTTATAGAAAACAAAACCAGACTCCATATATAAACTTATAAAAAAAAGTAAACTTAAAATTAATAACATAACTCATGATCACCTTGCAAATTCGTGATCTTCTATTTCCTTCTTGGAAAAGGTTTTAGCTTTCTCATTTTGCTTTTTGGAATCCTCCACAAAACTTGTTTGACAAGAGGATGATTCCCTTGATGGAGAAGGCACTGTCCTTAATGAAGCTAAATTCTGAGGCTGTTCTGCCTTTTGAGCTTTTCTCTTGAAACGCTTCTTCCGCACTAGAGGAGACCCAGTATCTAACTCCTCAGATTCGGACACAACAGTGCCATTTGCAGGTACCTCGTTTGCTTCTGGTTGCCTTTGTTCTTCATCGTCACTTTTGTCTTCATTCTCCTTAGACACCCTTATACCTTCCTCATCTCCTTGGTCTAATCCATCATGTCCGTGGTCCTTATTTGTCTTTTCTTGTACATAACAAGCATTCTCAGGCTCTGCATCCACTTCAGGTGTCTCTTCAACAACTTCCCCCTCCTGCTGGTCCTCATCTATTCTTTCTCCACCTCCTACATTTTCAATCTCCCTCCTCGGCTCATTGTCCCCTTGCTCGGGTTCACCTCCTTCAATCCCCAGAGTCTGATCCCGAACTTCACCACCACCCTGCCCATCACCATAGCCGCAACCATTTCCCTCTCCGGCATCAATAAACTTGGACAGGACTCTCTTGGAAGTCATTGCCTTTCTCCTCAGCTTCTGAGTCCGCACAAACTTCAGCTTATATGCACAATAAGGACAGTAAAAATTGCCCATTTCATCAAACACAGGTTTAGCACACATACACTCCACATGCAGAGCAATTGGGCAACCCATCTCAGTACAAACCAACAATTTCATGTTCCCACTACCACCATTACACCTAACACAATTATCTACTTCTAACCTATCGAACTCCATATAGATTCTTCAACAAGCACTGTTCTTTGCTGAACCCCGAACTCAAATCCTCATCATCATCATCATCATGCTCATCCTAACAACAAGCAATAGGACCCAATGGACTCAATCACAAGTATTTCAAGTTTCAACAAGAAAAAAAGAAAATAAAAGCAGATAAAAGATTTGAAATTTCAAGAATTTAGTAGTTGCTAACCTGAGTGAAGAGCTGGGGCGGTGCCCTAAAGAAAAGTCTGGAGCTTTTCACAGGCCGAGGCTTAACCGTCCGTCTCTTGCTTTTCATTTGTAGTTCTCTGACTCTCTGCAACTACGTTCACCGTCGAGGTCCTTTCGGTTCTCGTACTAAGCACGAGAGTAATACGACGTCGTATAGCTGTATCGGATTAGTAGCCGAAGCTGGACTTTTCTTTTCTTTTTTGGGGGGGTCATAGGATATTGGACTGTACATAATTCAAATAGCTCAGACTGGACCGGCCCAAAGATTTTCATATGAAATTGGATGATTTTTTTGTTTATTTATAAAAGGAAAAGTGGTTAATGTGAAAATTTGAGAGTCGGATCGGTCGGTGTGAATCGTGCAACGTTTTTTCTGCTATGAGAACGGAAAAAAAGTGAGACTGTGAGAGAAAGTTATTGAATTGAAAGAAAGAAATGTGCTTTGCATGTCTGAAAATAGTAATGGAGATATGGGCGAGAATGGCGGGCTCTGGATGGCTGTGGATCACATTCACAGATGTGTTTCCTACTGCCTTCAACGTTGTTTACCGCTTTTTATCAAAAACCATCAATTTACACCCAATAAACTACCTTCTTTGCTTCATATCTTCTGCCCTCCATTGCTCGTTTAGTTTGGAAGGATTCTTGGATTTATTGAGACAACAAGACAAAATTCAATTTTGTTACTAATTTGCATGTTCATTTGGTCTAGCCCAAGATGCCATCCATCGAGTGCAATTGAGTTACATGCATATGTATATAATTCCATTGCCACAAGGTTAGTTTCTCTACTTGTCATGGTTCTTGTTCTTGTTTTGATTGTTGGGATTGAGAAATTCATGTTGTTGGATGAAATTTCATATGGGTTTTATTACAAATAGGTAAAGATTATATATTTGTATGTATGTATGTATGAATGTATAGGTTAGCATACTTTGGCAGATTCGTACTAGTTCTCTACTTACTTCCCATGATTTTTTTATTTTTTTGTTTATTGGGGTTGTGAAATTGATACTGTTATCCAAAATTTCATATGGGATTTTTTAGAACAGGTGAAGAACCTATACATAGATTGGATGTATATTTATGTATGTAGGTATTAGCCATGATGATTTGGCAGATTTGTGCAAACTTGTATGTATGTATGTTTGATTGTGGAGAATGTGATGAAACAGTGATGCTTTCTTTCGGAGATGGAATTCTTGTTGATTTCTTGGCATAGAATTGTACTACCTCCCCATGGATACTGATAACCATTTTTACAACAATGATAACAACAACAACAACCACAACAATGGTGCAGCCACAGTAAAAATAGATTCCCATGTTGAGGTTAGTTATTAAATCTTTAGCTGTGCATGGTATCAAAGGCATTTGCTATTGGTATTGATAGTCTCTGATATTAAAAAAGATTTTGGTTCCACAGATGGGATCAATGGAGCCCAAACCAGCGTTTGAGTATGAGGACCAGAGCCTAGTTGGTCCTGACAAACATTCCTTGGATGAGGCTCCCCTCAGATCTCTATATTCTGGTGGTCCAGGAGACTGTTCTCCCCAGGCCATGGGGAATACGGTGGTTGATAGCATCAAGATTGTAGTTTTCTCTGCCAAAATTAACTTGCTCATGCCTTTTGGCCCTTTAGCGATCGTGGTCGATAAATTTTCCGGCCATCGTGTGAGTTTTCTTTATCTGTTTCTCCATGTGAATTGTTCAGATCGTCATATGATTGTGTACTTGGTTATTTGATTAATTTATTGGATTTTAGGGTTGGGTCTTCCTTTTAAGCTTGTTGGGCATCATACCTTTGGCTGAGCGATTAGGATATGTAACAGAGTAAGATTTCTTGCATTCCCTTTGTATTTTCTTTATTTGCAAACATAAATGTTTATGAGTTTCTTGTTGAGCTCAACAGCGCATGGGAGTGGCCATGTGGGTTCTGATTTAGGTCCCAAAATCTATGTTGTGAATCCAACAGCCATGTCTGAATAAATATCTAGTTAACTTGATGTATTTGAGAACCTACATTTATTTTGCAGCAATTTAGGATTTAATCCACGTGCTCGTGAGCCGGCCATCCATACTAACTTTGCAATTAATGTGCATTATTGATTACCTAATATAGCTTGGCTTCTTTGATGCAGGCAGCTGGCTTGCTATACTGGACCAACAGGTATGTGTGTAGCTAATACAAGTATCATTCTTTTCTTTTTGACCATTAATAAGGACCAAATTTTGAAGCTATAGTACTAGCTTTACATTTAGCAGCCATTCCGTCGATCTAAAAATTTTATGCCATGACTCAAATTATGTCTTAAATTTTGCAGTTGGAGGGCTTTTAAATGCCACCTTTGGAAATGCAACAGAACTGATAATATCAATTTATGCTTTGAGACGTGGCATGATTCGTGTTGTTCAACAGTCTTTACTAGGCTCAATTCTGTCAAACATGTTGCTGGTGCTTGGATGTGCTTTCTTTGCTGGTGGACTTGTGTTTTCAAAGAGGGAACAAGTTTTCAACAAGGTATGTTTTCTTTCTTCATTTCATCACTAATGCTTGGTTAGTATAAAAAAAGAGAACCGTGTCTGTCTTCTACCATTCGTATTTTTTTTCCTTAAAGCTCAAAGTTCCTATATTCTCAGGCAACTGCTGCAGTGAGCTCGGGATTGCTATTGATGGCGGTCATGGGTCTGCTCTTTCCAGCTGTACTGCACTCTACTCGCACAGAATTGCACTTCGGGAAATCTGAATTAGCCCTTTCAAGATTTACCAGCTGCATTATGCTTGTAGCATATGCTTCCTATCTGTTCTTTCAGTTGAAGAGCCAGCAGAATTTATATGTTCCAGTTGATCAGGTTGGTAGCCAAAGAATTTACTAATGAGGACCTCATACCAAAAGACTTTATTTAATACTTTCTTTCTGGTCTTTTCCAATGAGGACCTCATACCATATTACTAATTCCTACCCTCTCACTGTTCTGGTGTCTGATGAAATTGAATATGGAGAAAGCCTAACCACTCAAAATTCTTTAAATTCATTTTTTTCTCAATGCAAATGTTCTACATATGTATTGTTTTGGGGATTTTTCCGGTTTGATTTGTTTGTGAACAAGTTTTAACTCATTATTTAATGAATCATACCATGTAAAAATGAATATTTTGTTGGCTGAAGACAGAAATCAAATAAGTGAAGTTTGGTTGTCATGCTCACTTAAAAGGAAAGCAAGCACTGAAATACAAAAAATGGCTGTTATGTTCTCTCTCTCTCTCTCTCTCTCTCTCTCTCTGAAACAGTTTGTGCAGAATCTCCATTATGTGATCTGATTGTGTGTATATTTGGCATAAAACCAGGCAGAGAATCACGCCGAAGAAATTTCAGATGATGAAGAGGAACCTGAGATCTCTAAGTGGGAATCCATAATATGGCTATCTATTCTAACTGCATGGATTTCAGTCCTCTCAGAATATTTAGTTAATGCGATAGAGGTAATACCTTCTGCAAATTATCTTATTATCCTAAGTTTTTATATTATTTATCTCCCCTTCAGGTGTATGACAACTCTGATTTTGGATGATTTGTAATTTTCATAACTGTTCTTATGGTTTTTGTAGTGACGAATTTCTTATGTAGTATCTATATATTTCCAAGTTATTCTTATGGTATTATATTATATTAATGCTTGCAGGGTGCATCTGTTGCAATGAACATTCCGGTTGCATTTATTAGTGTTATTCTGCTGCCAATCGTTGGGAACGCAGCAGAGCATGCAGGTGCTGTTATGTTTGCCATGAAAGACAAGCTTGTAAGTGGTTGTCCCGTTGGTGCCATAATACAATCATGCAGGACTTGTCATTATGTTCTTGTTGAATTTTTCTCAATGTCTCATGCAGGATATAACTTTGGGAGTGGCGATAGGCTCATCAACCCAGATATCTATGTTTGGAGTGAGTACCAAATATCATATGGATCTAGACTGACATTTATCGTTAAAAAACTTGTGCATGTGTTGTTCTTAATCCTGATACTATGATTGAGTCTGTGCAGTACGTAAATGCAACTATCTGTTGTGAATTTTTTTCATGTTTTCA
The DNA here is from genome assembly GCF_000346465.2 of Prunus persica. Lineage (NCBI taxonomy): Eukaryota > Viridiplantae > Streptophyta > Magnoliopsida > Rosales > Rosaceae > Prunus > Prunus persica. The sequence goes on along the minus strand of NC_034011.1, from coordinate 20,459,090 downwards.
AATATATATTGGTTATTGTTGTTTCGTAACAATTATAGCTGGAACATAAATGTTCTGGAAGAATTTATTGCTCTTTTTTTCTTCATCTTGTGATTATTACTTTTTAAAATCCTCTATTGTTGTTTCTATTGCTGCAGATTCCATTTTGTGTGGTGGTTGGGTGGGTGATGGGGTGCCCTATGGACTTAGATTTCCAACTGTTTGAGACAGCCACACTTTTCATAACTGTTTTAGTAGTAGCCTTCATGCTACAGGTTCGTCATTTGAGTAAATTATCTTTTCTATTTTCATCAGTAATGGTTACTTCACTGCTTTTATAGGGGAAACTGTAGAATGTACCATGAGTTACTCCATGTTCATTGAGTTGTGAATGGCAAGTTTGGAAAGCTTAGGGCTGTTTGATAACCATTTCAATTTTAGTTTTTAGTTTTTAGTTTTTATTTTTTGTTCTAGAGTACAGAGAAAAATGAGAGTGAGAATGGGAATGAGGATGAGATTGAGAGAGAGGATGAGAGGGGAGGATGGGAGGGAGGAATAACAAAAGTGAAAACAAAAACTTGAAAGTGAAAACAATTTCAAACAGATTTCAATTTTTAGTTTTTGTTTTCACCTTTGTTACTCCTCCCTCCCATCCTCCCCTCTCATCTTCCCTCTCAATCTTATTTCCACTCTCATTCTCACTTCCATTCTCCCTTTTTATCCTCTATGAATAGCACAAAAAATGCGAACTAAAAACTAAGATTGAAATGGTTATCAAACGGGCCCTTAAAGTTAACATTTGTATTTTAAAGTTGGTATAGTAAAGGTAAACATCAATAACTTTTAAATAAATTTGCGAAAACATCAATAAGTTTTAAATAAATTTGCGAGATCCAATACTGATACATACACTGCATTCAAACACGCACATGGAAAAAACATTGATTTGGGGTTTGTGATGTCTCCTTTGGTTTGCAGTGAATTTTTTTTTCTGTGTTTTTTGTTTACATGGATTTAATTTGAACTTGCAGGAGGGAACTTCTAATTACTTTAAAGGACTAATGCTCATTCTCTGCTACATTATTGTCGCGGCAAGCTTCTTTGTACATAGAGATCCTAAAGCAATACGTGAGTTATCCCCTCCTTTTCCCTCAAGTGGCCAGTCGATAATTTATCTAATTTCCATTAGATTCAGAGTTCTAAAAGTTTCGTCTCATTTTGTATGAAGGCTTTTGCTCCAATTACGTCGATGTGGAAATGCCATATCTTGATACATTTTTTGCAGTGAATGCATCTTTATTTTACAATACTTCCATTTTGAAGGATTATTTTGCTGCTTGCACATTCAATATAATGGAGAACAGACTGAGTTCATTTCTTATCTACAAAATATCTCTCTGCCCAGTATGTTTCTTACTTATGACTTCATGCACATTTCTGCAGGGGATAAGCCCCAGAAACCAAAGCAGTAACTGAGTCAATGAAGTGAATCTAATACTCAAAGTCAATGTCATGTATTGAAGAAGTGGTTTTGCCGGTAGCTCCTGAAACCTTGACGATTATGAGTACTTCGTAGGTGGATCTTCTGAAGATGCTGGATAGATTTCCAAGTTGAAATACTCATGAAAGCTAAGTGGATACGTTACCATCCCACACAACATTGGAGCAGGGAAAAGATAGTTGTTTATAGGATATAGTTTAAATTGATGTTAAAAAAAATAGGAATGGTATGAGTCAAACTAAGATTTAGCAAATGATGTATTATTTTCCCAGATATAGTTCAATTATGTAATGTACAGTATCAATATGAAATTTTCAATGTTGGTTTACATGGATCTTAGTAGCCAATCATCCATTAATATTGGCTATTTGCCAGACATTAGACTTGTTCTTCATCTTCAGAGCTCTGAAGGTTGTTTATATTGGATTTTGAGGCTCTTCTTTAGGCTAATAATAGATTATGGAACTTCAAAATTTTGGTTTAAGCTTTGTGCTGTTTTGAACTTTAGAAATAGTATCTCATTATCTCAATGGAGCCTAGGCAGTTAGCACAATACAAAGAGAACATTTTTGCTCACCAAATTGGTGGTGAGCATTACCACCATATTTAGTGCCCGTTTGACATTGTTTATTTGGGGTGATAAGTGATTTTTTAAAAATTTTGAGAAGCCCAACTCGTTTGATAAACTGTGAGAAAATCACTTATTGTTAAAAATTACTGTGAGAGAAAGCTATAAGGGAAAGCAGTTAATGAGGTGCTTTCATTTTCCGATTATGCAGGAATCAGTTTCGAAGATGGGCTGGTTTTAATGATTATGCGGCAATCATTTTCTGATTATGCGTAAAATCAATATCACCAACACTTTCAACAAAAATTTTACGAAAAGCCAAACTGCTTTATCTCACAGCTGATTTCTCTCACAGCAAATCTGACAGTGATTATTTTTACAATACAGCAATGCCAAACAGTTGTTGAATGAGTTGAATTTTTTAGATTCATTTAGCATGTACAATAAAATCACACTCATCCAACGGCAGTTAGTGTGGTGGCGGCACCTAAAGCATTATCACCATATTAATGTGACCGTTGGATGAGTTGAATTTTTTAGATTCATATAGCAGATAGATTAAATCACACTCATCCAACAACAATTAGTGCCGTAAAATGCTCACCACCATTGAGCAAAAATGTTCTCCAATACAAAGCTTAAGTAAAAGTTTCAATTTTTTATTTTTTGTTTGCCCAATTTTGCAAGGAACCACTCTAGTGGCTCAAGCTTTCATTATTGAAATGGAGTTTGCATTTGTTTGACCCACTGACGGTGGTGAACCACTGGAGAAGAGAACCATGAGCTCAAAGGACATTGAGATGGTATTATCTCAATAATACCCTTGCTGTTTCTAAAATACAGTAGGGTAAAAACGACATTATCTATCTATCCTTATTCATGAAGAGTGCTGCTAAATGAACTTTAAAATTAATTGAGTATATTCTATGATCTAAGTGCACCTTAATATTTTAATCAAAATGTGAAATTAAATAAGTACACCCTATTTAACTACCAAAAATATCCCGGGTACACCCTAATTCACTTTACCACAAACACCAAACCCACCTTGCTGCCAAACTTGCTGCTTAACCCACCAACGCCGCTGAGGTTGATTCTGTCAAACAACTGTGGGAGAACAGGCAAGACCTAAAGGTGCGGCTTCTATTACTTCATCTACCAGATCCATTATAAACGAAGGAGTACAGCCAAGGGTGGCACTCGGCCCCAATTCTCAATGCCCTGGGTTTATACCATGAGTTTATAGTCATTGACTTAATATAGCCTTCACGAAGTTTATAATATATACAGGCATCCTTTATAAGTAGGCATCCTTCCTGCAAGATTGAATATTAGCTGTAAAAATGAGGAGCAAAAGGAAAAAACCATTCCTTAATGTGGCTAGAGAGGAGAGGAGAGGAGAGGATTGATGAGAGCGATTTTGTAAAAGCTCAATAAATATCATATCATCTTATTTTGATTTTAAGATTCATTTTCGAGCATTTAGACAGGGAAGGTTGAATATAGTGTACTTATTAAAATTATTTGTTTCAAAATTCAATATATCCTTTTTAGTCATTTTATGTTATGATAAATTAGTAATTCAATAAATACTTTGGTAGTATGGTGTACTTAATTAATTTTAGGGTTCGTTTAGCAGCACTCTTCCTGAATTGGACCCAAAGTCTGTTGTCTTACTCGAAAATATTTGGCAAATTGCTACTTGGTCCTTTTGCAGTTGAGGACATTCTACCTTATCCTTTTCCCTTTCTAATCTCCTGCTATACAGACGCACAAAAACAAAATAGAAGAAAAAAAAAAGGAAAGAAAAAAGGGGTTAAGATGGTTTGCTCAATCCCAATTCTCAAACCCTAGAAGCTGTAAACTTGAAGAGGCTGAGAAGACAGTGGCAGTGAAAGAGTGACTGAGAGACCCTCGTTCTCTCTAATCTTCACTATTCAAAGTAGAGAGAAGAAGAGAAGGCTTTGGATTTACACTTCACATAGTTGTTCCAAAAACGTTGTTTTTTTTGTTGAAAGAGAAAAAACGTCGTTTGAAATCACTGCGCATTTATCACTGAAAACACTATGGTAAGTGTTGCCAATCAATCCAATCTCAGAAACCGAACGAAATTTTATTGATTTCAGTTTAATTCATTGTACAAGTTCACAGTTCACTGTGCTTGTGTTTGATTTGGACCTCTCAATTTTGTTCGGTTTTCGATAATCAGACGGGTCGGGGCGGAGGAGGAAAGGACCGATTTCGGATGGAGCATCCGGAAAATCGCGGGGGCAGCGGCGGCCCCCGGCGTTTCGACTCCAAGAATGGCAAAGCTCCGCCGTCCAGACACCTCTGGGTTGGGAATCTCTCTCATAGTATCATGGAGAACGACCTCACTGAGCACTTTCTTCAGTTCGGGGAGCTCGAAAGCGTGGCCTTCCAGCCCGGCCGGAGTTACGCCTTTCTTAATTTCAAGAGGGAAGACGAAGCAATTGCCGCCATGGAGTCCCTCCAGGGTTTTCCTGTTGCGGGCAACCCGCTGAGGATCGAGTTTACCAAGGCGGTTAGTTACTTTTTTTTCAAGATGCTTTTTTTCTATCTTTGTTGTAAATATGCACTATGTAATGTATGTGTGTGTATTATAACTTGGTTATCTGAATTGAAGGCCATGGTAGCTGACTATTTCCATAATCTTTGAGTTTGAGCAAGAATATATTGCATAGTTCACCAACTTATAATGTCAAATTAGCTAATTAAAATGCTCCATGACAGATGCATAACGATTGATAACAGTGCCACATTCCACGAAATTCATTAATCCATAAGATATTACAAACCAGCATAATCACAAGGCTCACATGAAAGATTAATGTCCATAGTAACAAAAAAAAGTTAGTCCTATATTTTAGTAGGGAGCACTTTTAAGACTGAATAGAGGGACATGTGCTTTCCTCTCATTCCGCGGTTTTCAGCATGATCATTCTCCTAGCATTTCCACATACTTTCAGTAGTTTCAAGATTAGCTTTGAAGGTGAAACACGTGCAAGGGGAGGCAATCCAATCACTCTTTTCTTGTTTCCTTTGCTTTCCAAATGTTTAATGAAAAACCTGTTGACTTAACGTAATAAGTGAATGAGAGTGTTCTGGGTTGCATGCCTATCTAAGAAGTGGTCAACCACAGGAAAATGTATTTCCCTTCTATCATTGCATAAGAATAGCAGGAAACCATATACAAGTTGGACAAGCTGAGGTTTTAACTGCAAAATCTATAGAATGCCGGGAATGTTTATGCCATGGCTAGCATGATAGCATTCCATTACCATTCCGAACTTCCCGTAAGTAATTTACTAAAGAAGGGCAAAGCACACCATTTTTTTCACTTGTCTCTATTCTTAGTGTCATTCTTATTGTCTAATTGGAGTCACAATGCACTCTTTATCAACTGTGCTGGGGTTCAGAATCATCTGTCCGGTAGTGGGATCTTGATTTGATGGTTTTCTCACTGCAAATCATAATTAGGCAGGGTTTGAGTGTTAAACTACTAAGTTTCAATGTGAATTCATTGACTCATGTGAACTTAACAGGTTTCATAGATTTCTCTCTTCCTAGTCCCAGTTTATCCATTCTGTATTATTTCTCACACTGAATTCACAGTTGGGGTGGCATTTATACATACTGCAAGAGTTTCAATTGTAATAGGGAAATATTTTGGTAGTGTTTTCTTCCGAACTAAAATTTTAATGTATTACAGGTTGAGAAATTTGTCTAGATTATGGTTGCTAGCACTAGATCCCATGTAGGGAACAGTTTCAGGAATTAATCTGTTTGGAGTTCCATAGTGTAGACTGTGCTTATGGGAAGTTTGGGATTTTTTTTTTATGACTGAAAGTAATTGGACAGTCATATCAATAAATTTTTCATTGATAGAGCAAGGAACGCCATACATTATTTGATATATGGAGACAGTTGGACTTAAAATATGCATGTTTGACTTCACCGTTTGTTACTTGCTGTGTTGTCTGTTACTTGTCCTCCCTTGATCAAAAGCACTTAGGTTTTACCTTGCAACTTTAAGAGTTTCTTGAAATCATAATGGATTTTTTAAAACATTGCCATAACTAGTGGAGAATAGTTCTGAATAATTGAAAAAAGACGTTGAATATGCCTCCTTAAGGTGCTTTCTCCTAGCCCTCTCCCACCCACCCAACCTAAGAACAAAACAGAGAAGGAAAAGGTGAGTGTGACAATTCATCAAAATCATTTAATTGGATCATCAATAATTCTATGAAGGAAACAAAATTTTGATTTGATGGGAATAACGGAATATGAAATTCTCACTGAAGAAAAGAAAAGGGTTCAGAAGCCTTTTATCAGATTAAAAGAAGCCCTCACTAGGTAAGAATCCAACCTGATCTCCTTATCTTGGACTATAATAAAAGGAGACAATTTTGGCATAACGATTGTTGCATGGATATTTAACACTACCAAGGGACCTTTTAACTATTAGAAATCCAATTTTAAACATCTTTTATCACATCAAAATGATTCCATAAATAGCAAAAATTAGAACCCTATGAACAGCAAGCAACTCAGCATAAGTAGCCACCTCTTGTCGCAAGAGCGAGAAGGAAATATTTAGATATGCAACCTCTCCCAGTATCTCCAATAACAATGTAACTGAATTCATAAGATAAAGGCAAATTAAGTCCCCAATACATGCAGCAAGACAGGGGAGGGTTCAATGAAAACATGAAAGACCTGGGAGTGGATTCTTGTGCTCAATGCATTTGGTGAGTTTAACACCTTCTTCTCCTCTCCTCCTCCCCCCCCCCCCCCCCCCCCCCCCCCCCAAAATAAAAAATTTCTGTTTATTTAAGATACAGTGGCCAGAAGATCCTATTGGCATGCTGTAGCTCAGATCATATGAGGAAGAATCTTCTTGGAATAAGCACAAAGTCTTGCATGTGTTGGCTATTCAAATTCTGCAGCTGCTCAACCACCGAATGATTCATATGCATAATAATTTACTTTAGAAAGAAGAAAAAAAACCATGAGATGGCACAAGGCTCACAGTTACATATTATGTTTCACTTTCTTTTTAAATGTGGTCCGTATGTTGGATCCAAATGCAGAAATAAAACCATTACACTCAAACTTCCGACATTCAATCTGTCAAAATATGCAAATAGTCATATCTTGTGGATGATGCATCCCAATCATTATTAATATTATAATTTTTGCAATCTACATTGTTTGCACTCTTTTTTCCTTTCTCAATATTCAAAAAATAAATCTGTCATGAAAATCTAATCCACTATAATAGTGCAACTGGATGCTTCATGCCTTAGAAACTGTATCCCTATTATCTTCTTCTTTCGTTTGCGTCATGATAATGGTTTGAATGGAAATTTCAGGCTAGCATTAGAGCAAGTATTCTTTCATGTTCTAAGATTTTATCTAAGAGGGTTCATGTGAGTTGAAAATAAGGTGTGTTCCATTTAGCACAGCAGTACATCTGGAGCAGTTAGAAATCTCATTTAAGGTTCGAACAACTGAGCACATTGCTTATCTCCTTCAGTTAAAAGAATGTGCTGAGGTGGTTGCCTGTGTTTACAATCTTTGCCTTGGGAGGCCCATGTACTATGGAGCTCTTTTTGGCTATCCTATTATTCTTCACTAAAAAAATCCAGGTCAACACTGTTAAATTCCTGAATGTCTTAACGCTGATACTTTAATTCCTGTGCACCATATGAGACAGATGGCGCACTTGATCATGGAATAAAATTTACAAATCAAAAGTTATGTTTGTGGCTTCATCCTTTGGGATATGTTAGCCATTTGTAATACTGAAGATGTGGTTTCCTACTATATGCATGGTAAGAATAAGTTTGTGCTCATTATGGGTCAAGTTGCAGTCGGCCAATTTGGGGACCATTTTTCGAAGCATGATTTGGATCTCTTGCTTTGGTTTCAAATATCAGAAGCTAATTTTGATATTAGTCGGAAAGAGTCTGTCATCTTGTTTCAACAATTTAACATGATAATCATGGAAGGGTTTGCAAAAAAAAATTTCTTTCTATTTTAAGGATTCTGCTCCATTGGGAACAATTGGTGACCAGTTATTTGCTTACTCTTTCTAGCAACCATTTCTAAAACGATGAGCTGGATCTCTTGATTCGGTTTCAATCTAATTTGATATTACCGGAAACAGGTCTATCATCTTCTTTAGAATCACTAGTTTACTAATGATTATGGTAAGGAGTTTTAGTGTTTCGGTTGGATTCTTTTTTTCCATCTTAAGGATTGTGCTCCTTTGGAAACAATTATTGAGTAAGTATTTGCTTACTCTTGCTTGCATGGTTTATAATGTTTCGAGTCATAAAAGGTGACGTGTAACCCCCAGGATGTGATATTTACTAATAGAATTCTTGTGCTAAGATATATTTGCGACTCTGATTTGAATAATGAGACACATTGACACTTAGGAAGCTACATTCTTGGGTGCAAAGCAGCTTTCTCTGTTTTTGAATGCTCTAGTGGATCTTTTAGTGAGTGATCCATCAACCTTTGTTTGAACTTGTTTTGGTGTGCATGTGTGTCGACCTTCCAAATGATTTGCAAAATGAGGCTCTTTAATTATTTGCATATATCTATGTATATAAAGGCAGAGATAGAATATGGAGTGCAAATTCAGTAAGGACACTCGAAGTAATAGTAGTTTAATAGCTTCATTTAAAAAGAAAATGAATTAAATAACAGGATTACTATGTTGAGTAGGATTAGATGTCACTGTAAATGGGTTATGGAAGGACATGTGATGCATGAGGTGGTTGAATAGGATGTTCAGGATACCTCTGTTGTTGCTTAGAGTAATCCATATGAGAGTTGGAGAGTTGGTATTAAACTTGAATTTTCTTTCAATATGACGTATGACCAACAGGACGGGATTAATGATACAAAGTTAGAATCGATCTTTCTATATTCGTTCAGACATAAGTTCGTTCTGTGCTTACTTTGATGAGATCTTTAATCACAGGATAAATCATCAGCACCATCGCGTGACGAAGATTACTCCCAACGTCGAGATGAACAACGTTCAGCTCTAAGAGGATCTCCTTTCTTGCAAAGGGAGTCTAGAGCACGTCAGGCTAGTCCTGAGCAATTTTATCAGGAAAAATCCAATATGAATGATAAGAATGCAGAGCCTAGTGCAGTTTTATGGATAGGGTTTCCAGCTTTATTGAAGGTGGATGAACTGATATTAAAGAAGGCTTTCTCACCATTTGGTGAGATTGAGAAGATCACGGCATTCCCTGGTCGTAGTTATGCTTTTGTTCGATTTAGGAGTGTAATGTCAGCATGCAGAGCGAAAGATGCTCTTCAGGGAAAATTATTTGGAAATCCCCGTGTACATATTTGCTTTGCAAAGAGTGAAACAGGTTCATCAAACAGTGGAAGGAATTTAATGAATGTCCCTCCATCGCCACATTTTAAGGGGAATGACCGCTCAGGATCGCCTGAGAATTTTCGAGAGGAGAGCAAGTTTGGGAGCTTAACAGGGAATCCTAGCATCAGATCTCCTCAGTATTTCCCAGATTTGGATGCTGGTGATTCTGATCCCTATAGTTTAAATAAGAAAGGGAATTTGTGGACAGGTGAAAACAATACGTTTGACCAGAGGAGGTTTGGGGAAATGGGGTCCGAACTAGGACTATCGGAAGATATGTATGATCATCGGGGTAGTCCTAAAAGAGAGAAATATGCTCATTTACACAATTATTCTCAGAGATTTCCTCAGACAAGTCAACCGTATGAAGAACCATGGGACTTGCCGGAAGATATTCATTTCCATCATGGGGCCAAGAAATTGAAGACAGAGTCTTTTCTTCCTGACAGAGAGCTTCCAGAGTATGCCCTGTCTGACTTCGAACAAGAAAGACATGGTTTTCCTAGATCATACTCTGATTTTCCCCAATCTGACAGTTCTAAAAGAAACTTTGAGGCTGGGCCTTTTGGTTACAAACAGATCCCGGAGCGACCAATGAATTTTGCTCTACCTTCAGGACAAAGGGGTGACCACTGGAAAGAATCTTATGATAATTTTCAGGTGAACTCAGGTTCTCAGCTAGCAAATCCTGTTGATAGGAGAAGATTTACTCCTGAACCAGACCAGTCTTCTTTCAATGTGTGGAAATGGGAAGGGACTATAGCAAAGGGAGGAACTCCTGTCTGTCGTGCTCGCTGCTTTCCTGTGGGAAAAGTTCTTGACATGATTTTGTAAGTAGTAATTTTTTTTTTCCCTCAAATGAAATTTTCCGGTTACTTTCATGATTAGAGTAAACAGAATCAAGAATGTGAAAAAGGCTATATTTACCTAGTGCCTGTTGACCATCTTCAACAACAGCTGATTGATATCACTTCTTAAACCCAAAAATATGCATTAGTATTTTCATATATATTTTTTTAATTCTTAGCATACTTTTGAGTTGCAGTGTATTTAGGTGTGTTAGGAATGGGAGAATTCCAATTTATTTTCAATGAATTTGAGAGTTCACAGAAGTGTGGTTGCATGATATTTTGGTTGTATGAATAATCCGACTGCAAAGGTTCTCCTCTCCCCCCACCCCCAACATAGAAAAGGTTTATCCTTAGGTGACCCAATTTTATTGAATTTCTGAATCACACCTTCTGCAGCAACATTAATAGATTAAAACAGACTATACTTTGATCCCTTTTCATAATTTTATTGAGCAGTTTGGTCCCTCTGTTAATTATCTTCGTGATTATACTTTTCTTGATATTCATAAACTACAATCTGCAACATAGATGGACTATTTTCAACTGCTCTGAAACAAAATAAAATTTTTTGTAACACGTGATAGTGTTTGTTGGATCTAAAATCGTTATTCGCACCAATTCTATGCTGCAGGCCTGAATTTTTGGATTGTACTGCAAGGACTGGTCTAGACATGCTTTCGAAGCATTACTATCAAGCAGCAAGCGCTTGGGTTGTGTTCTTTGTCCCTGAAAGTGATGCTGATATTGGATACTACAATGAATTTATGCATTATCTTGGGGAGAAGCAGCGCGCAGCCGTTGCTAAGTTAGATGACAAGAATACCTTGTTTCTTGTACCCCCATCAGACTTCTCAGAGAAAGTGCTGAAGGTTCCAGGGAAACTCAGCATCTCTGGTGTTGTTTTGAGGTTAGAGCATCCTAGTTCCAATTTTGGATCACATCACCAACAACATGAAAGAAAAGATAGGAGATTATTGTCGTTTCCTGGGGACACATCATATACAAATCCATCAACACCTTCAGAATCTATTCATCCATTTACATCTTTACCTGATTCAAGTAAACCAGGAGGTAGCAATCTCTCTTTCTTGGGGAATTTAATTACATCAGCTCCACCAGCGTCATATTCAGGTTCAGCTCATGGTGTTGGCAATGGGTCTGAGTCTTACAATGAAAACAGGCACGATTATCCACTACATAAGGGAAGCCCTACATTGGGGCCAAATTGGTCTTCTCACCATCTGCAGAACTCAGTTTCTGGTAGTCGAAATAGACCAACCCAAATGTCCAGTATTGCCATTGATCCTATTCATCAGGATCATAGGATCATGCAAAGGGCAGTGCAAGAGTCAAGCACTGCAGGTGGAATTTCTCATATTCGAAATAGCAATTCATCACTCCATGAAACCCAATCGTCACCTTCTTTGGCAGCCCTGCAACCAGACCAACTTGCACAACTGGCATCATCTCTTCTTGGGCAGCAGAGGCAGCCTGGGAGCACTCCAAATCCATATACCAGAGAAGATTTTAGGCAGAGAAACACAATGAATGAGTCTGACAACCTTCCAAGGACATCCCAGAGATTTGGTCTGCAGAATAATCAGGTGAGTTCTGAACCATCAACGTCTCAGTTTGGTCAAGTTCAAGAGTTGCAGCAGCTGCAACAGCAGGTATCAACTGTGTCGGCAGTGCCTCACATGGGCCAAAGAGAGCTTCAAGCAGGGGTTCAGGGAAATCAACAGCTGCAAAGTATTAGCTCAAATGAAGCAGTGGAAACCGATCCTCAGAAACAACGCATGCAAGCAACATTACAATTGGCAGCAGCTCTTCTTCAGCAAATCCAAGGAGGGAAAGGAAGTTGACCAGAGTGTGTTGGTCTCATCTATTTGTGTGAGTGAGTAGCAAATAAAATTTTGATAATCTTCCATGGGACAACTACTTGTGCTAATACAAGGAAATTCAACATTCGACATCTGTAACAGAGTGCAGTTGCACATTAATTTTGCTTGCTTTCCCTAGCAAACTCAGTATTAGATGTAAATACTCTTTTCTTTTTCTTTTTTTCTTGTTGGGGTTCAAGTAATTGAACATTTATTGGTTGTGTTGTCCAATGGAAATGCTAACTTATTTACGTTCTATTTGGACTTAGTTGAAGAAGTGTGGATCAGCCAGATTTGATAGTTAAACCGAACTGGAGCGTCTCTTTGGCTTCGTTCTTTTATGTTAATATCACCCTGAGATTAAGATAATGTCGTATATTGTACATAAAAAGCAAGGGACTCTGCTAAGATTAAGTTGTGGCACCCAAGTCCAGCGCAATGCTTTTTTCCTGCCTTTAGCATGGTTGTAATCTCAAAGGACCAGTGGTAATTGAAGAAAAATGAAGAACAAGGCAGAAGGAAATTATATTGCTTTATTGATATGGAGAAAATTAATACGAAGTTATATTACAGAATGAATAAGAATCAATGAATATTATAGAACATGTCCACTATACATATGCGCTGCAAATATTGACAATACTGATGAACTCCAAGATGAACATGGGAAATCTGGCACTAGCTCAAGCATCCTGCTAAACATAGAAGTAGGTAGATGCATCTGTAGCATTTTCTGTATCCCTGCAAAGAATTGATCGGGCTTCAATCACTGAACGAGGGGGCTCAAGATCTTTCTCTTGCAGAGCATTGCCTTGTAATCGCTGCATTTGGGAAGCAAAGGTGTCGTCCAATATCTACAGACAAACATAGTGAAGTTAGAAGCATGCAGTAGGCAGCATCCACCAGAGACAACCTCAAACAATGCATCTGGCCTTAAGCACCTAATTATTTCATCGAAGTTCAAATGTGGTTACAAGGTTGGATACTTGGATTGAGGCAGCCCTCAATCTGAAGCTACTTACCCCAAGAGCATAATAAGATCCGTTATACCAGACTCGGTTTTCCTTCCTGCCTTCAAGGAATTTCAAAACGATCTAGTACAAAAGAATTGTAATGCATTAGAATTAAGAAGATTTAAAAAGTAATGGTTGTGTGAAATACAGTTCTCTCTATTTACCTGTCCCATTCTATCCCAGAATCCACGACAAATTGCAATAAATATTTTACTTGTAAAAACCTCATGCAAGTTGGAGATGGAGTCTACTAGCTGTGAACTCAGTGCATGCATTCTTTCACGGACCTCAGCCTCTCCATCTTCTTCCTTTGTTTCCTCTAGAATCCTTTTGAGCCTTGTGTTACGGTTAGCTTGCACCTGAAACAATCATTTATGAGAACTGTTAATGAGCCTTACATTGCAAATGACAAGGATATATTAAATTGGTAGCAGCCGTACATTGCTAATGAGCTTCCCTACTGTTGCCTGCAGGTAATTTTTGTATTTTGTCCTCAAGAGGACAGTGATTCCATTCATCTGCTCCCCGAACAACGACTTCTTGTTATCTCCCATGTCAGGAAGATAGGAAGCCCAGGGCTTTAAGATGTCTTCTACTTTACAATGAAGGACATCGAGAATTCTCTTCAGGGTGTTTAAAAAAATTCCGAGCTGGGAAAGATATAGAAACTTATTAATATATAGAATTGTGACACATAATTTTGTCTGTGTGTGAATGAGTGACAGATTAGATTTGATTATATTCCAGTATCAGATGCCAGTGGATAAATCTGATACCATGTTTAGGTCCCATAGGAAATATTTGTAAGTGGGTTACTCACTTGATTAGGAACAGCGTAGATTGCCATTGATTGTCGTCTTGTCAGCTTCTGGACCTGCATATTGAGCCTCTTTTGGATACCATCTTTCAATGGAGTCAAGATATCATTATATTGCTTCTCCAGTGCTTTTATGATTGCTCTTTCGATATTGGCAACAGCCTGCACAGAACCAATAAGATAGCTTAGATGAATGTATAGGGTAGCTCTTTGACAAAAACTATAGGCATGAAATGAGATGAGAACTCACCTGTTCCAAAATCAATGAGTATTGGGGCCATCGATTGAGTACCACTTCATATTGTATAAGGGTCTCTCTAATGTTCTCATACATTTCCTCAGCAAATGGTGAGGTGGAATGATTTGTTGACACCCCAGACCATGGCACCTGCATTATTATTTAGAGCTACTTGGTTAAACACAATTCCTCAATGGAGGGAGAGAGGAGAGGGGAATACACAAAAAGCTCTTGAAGAGAGGATACCTTTTCTGCCTTGCAAAGTTCAAGTAAGTTAAGTTGCATATCCTGTACCCAGACCATTATATAATTGTGAAACAGATTCTTTGAGTCTACGCCTCCCTGCACCGGACTGAAGTAAATAAAACATGAAATCAGAACTCTACAAAATAACAGAAACTTCGTTGCTACCATTTATTGCGACTTTCTCAGGGCACCATTTCATTCTAGAAAATCAAATCACAAAACTTTATTTAATGCAAGGGATTTTGGTCCAAATTTCTTTCACTGACCTGATATTCCATGATTCAAGGTTCCTTTCAAATTCAGCAATTGCAATTAAAAGCTCATTTACATGTGGCTGTGGACCAGATGGAGGCAAGGCAGCAAGGAAAGCTCGAAGCCTGTTGCACAACTCAGTGCTGTAAATAGCAGCAGCTATATTCGAGAGGTCAATTGAACTGGAATTAGGTAACATTTGTCAGTATACATATGAAATAATCAAAATTAGGAAGTTCACACTCAAAAACTTTATGATATTGGATCCAACTATAATATTGTACATGAGTCAGCAACATTAGGGATGAAAAAGTAAGGCCTGTACCTGGGGAGTACATGCTGATTGTGGATCTTGATGTCTGCCTGAATTTCCCTTTGTATATTTATACACAAATTCTTCATTTTCAAATATGCTGTTGAGATGGATATGGAGTCCATAAGGAAACCTTCAGAGTTTGTTGACACAAACTCATCAGTCTCCAGCGTGTGTTTCCGGTACCTCTTTTTTGCCGCTGTCTGTTAAGAAACGCATTTGAATAAATACTCGATCAAAACAAAGTGAAAAACAAACAAGGCTAGAAGCCTGCCTCCAAGTTATAAATTGACATTTTTCATGTACCTGCAAATAGTTGCGCAGCATAGTTTGGGCATCTAGCGTGAGGATATCATGAAGGAGAATGTAGACCTGTACAGCAGGAGCTAGAGCTGGCGCTGCAGACTCTGGAGTTGGACCAAACAAGACTGCGAACCCTGTAGTAGAGCCTTCATCTAATGATTTGTAGTTTTCAAAAACATTTGCTAAAAGACTTTCAATTTGTGTTTCACAATCTAACAATATACTTTTCTGCAAGAAAGAAAGATCAAAGCCAACAAAAGAAAAGGAAGTTATGATCCACAGGGAAATAACCACACACAAAAAAATATTTATAAATTTTTTTTTTAAAAAAAAGCTTTTAAATCTAGTGATGGAAACAAAGAATTGGTTCAAGAATTGTTGTAGTATCATGTAATCTTGCCCTTTTGCAGAGCCATACCTCCTGCCTCGTCAAACATTTTTCACTCTTGGCCTTTAGTATAGGTACAAGTAATTCATTCACAAGCTCCAAGCAATCCTTTGTCGGAGTTGCCACATTCATGACATGTGAAAGATATCTACAAAGAAACCGAAGGGAAGTGAATATGATGCCAAGCCATCACAAATTTTTTCATAATAATTCTAGTTACTTAATTTGGCAAAATGTACTTTTGCTAAGTACCTCAACTTTGTGTATGACTTGGAAACTTCATAGTAGTCTGCAAATTCGGTCAACAACCACTTCCAAGGTCCACTTAACCATAAGTTCCGGGAATGAAAGTTTTGTGCCCGCATAGCAGCCTCCAGCAACAAATCATAGGCTAGAGTCTCTGCAACTGGTCCACTCTATAACATGTGAAAGAGTATAGATGAGAACCTGGGTATCAGTTATAATGGGTATCGGTGGAGTTGGAAGAAATGAAACCTTTATATGATTAGCTTCGTCATTTGTGATCGTACTACCAATATTGAGCTGAATCTTCCCAATGCATTCTTGATCATCATGGTATAAAGGCCACCACCGAACTTTATCATTCTGCATAGTCACAAAAATCACATCAAATAACATGTGGATGGCAAAAAGGTATTGGTTCACCTTTAGGAAATCTGACATTGGATGATAGGGAAGGATGCATACTGTGGTATCAGTCAAGGATGAAATAGGAATTGTGGTTCGACCTTGGACTGATTTTTTCGTGTCTTGAACTTCCACCATCAGGGCATCCACTTGACTATCTGGGAAACTGAAATTACATGGAATGTGTGAGATCTTCTCCACTTTTAACATAACATAATTCTCAAACTGTAACCAATGTCCCTTGAAGGGCTGACATACATTTTGGTATGGTACATTATGCCACAGACAGTACTAAGCAAATTACCAGCATATCCATTAAAAAGAAGGATAAAATGTAACTTACAACATGAGATCAAAATAGAAACTTACAACACATGGTAATCACCACTTCCGGGGCGCAAGAAAATTGCTGAACTTGACTCTACTTCAGTGTCTTCAGTGGCACTACTAAGTTGGAATATGCAGGAAAGTGTCTCTGCACACTCTAAAAGATAACTATCAATCATCCATCCATTGAAACACAGGATTCATATCACAGGACAACGAAAGATCCACCAAGGGTTGCTACATAGATATATTCTGCTTATCTTAATCAATAACAAAAAAGCTCTAGGCTTGTAATATATATATATATATATATATATATATATTAGATGGTGCCTTCATATTTAGTATTCAGAGAAAATTTGATTTAAGAACAACACCAGAGTTTTTGTACAGCACAAACCTTCTGTTGTAACTGATAATGACGCCGACTTTAAAGAACTTATGCCAGTTTTTACTAGTGATGAAACATGTCGGACATATTCTGCCCCTGCTTGTATGTACATTGCACCTCTCTGTGAATATGTGCTCTTCAGTTTCCTTCTTGGTATTACTCGAAGTTTCCTCACTGCCGTCATTTAAAAACCACATTAAATTATGAAATTTAATGTCCAAAATAAACCTAACATCCTAAGATAAGATTAAATAATGCTAGCATAGAAACCATCTATTACTTTTAAGAAATAGTTAAGATAGCATTTCATACTTTTTGGCCTCCGAAAACAGTTGTATATAAAGCAATTAATTGAATTTGGTAAAAGAGCGTTTTGAAGTTCAATTCCAGTTAATTTCTTAAACTGAAAGTAACTTCGAGCCCATTCGTCAGTATCTCACTTATAAAGTCAATTCATTTAGAAGATCGCACCTTCAACTCTTATCTTTCCAACCACCTTCTTTGCCTTAGGAGGAAAAATTTGGTCTGCATTCCTACTCGTCTTTGCTTCTACTGGTTGTACACCCCGGGGTTGCAACAAAAATGTGTTTAGCCTGTATAATCAGAGTTTAAATCTGAAATTCCCATTCAAAACCCGAGAACTAGCCATGGCACTTCAAAAAATAAAGTATCCAGCATTAGGAAAAGGTAGCTAACCCAAAGGCATTCCGAAGAGCCAGGCACTCATCTCGTAGAAATTCGGGTGCCTCAGTGCAGCCTCTTGCCCATGCTTGTAGGCATAAGCGTATACATGCCTCATGTGCGATCAAGGTTTGCCAGGCATATTGGCCACTGCAATGATGAATTGAGATGCCATAAAAAGAATGAAAAAATATGGTTTTTCAAATTTCAGAAAAAACTAATATATGTGCAGTATCTTTTGGATCTAACTGGGTTTTACTCAGTACGAATATATATAAAACATTTGAAATCATAATTAAATTTTTGGAAAGGCAACTCTTTCCTTGTTCAATGTAGAAGTGCAAACACAGTTAAGTTCTTACTGATAAAGCAATAAAACTCCACTAAAACCAAAGTAGCAGTAAACAAGTATCTGACTTTATATGAAATTCAACATTGGATGCACCTGGTATTATAATAAGCTGAATGGTCTAATTGGCTGGCTTGCAAAGAAGGGATTCTTGTTTCTGTCTCTCCATCTATGCTTTTGTTGGCTCTGCAGAAGACAATGTTAAATTATGCGAATTATCAAAAACACAAGAAAGAAACAAAAGAAATCAAGTGAAAGTCACAGTTCACAAAAAAAATACTAAAACAAGGAGCAAACAGCTCTTTTTGCAATACCTGTCACCAAGTTCAGAAGCTTTGAAAGAACTAGTATCCAAATCTGCTAAAGCGTCTACACTCCCATCAAAACCCATTGATCCCCTTGATGGGCAAGTCCAATTTTCTGCTCCATTGCTCTCTGTCAACCCTTGACAAGCTTCTTGACCTTGACTCTCAACCTCAAAGCCCTTCTCGTCCCTTGCAATTTCAAAAATGGGAGGCGCACTTGGAGTTCCCAAGTCTGCTGAATCTCTGAGCATACTACATTCATCACCACTTGGGGTAGTACCCTGCTAAACAATCACCAACCAAGATTCAAAATCACAAACAAACACTTACGGTCTTACCCACTACAAAAAAATAACTCAAGAGTTATAACTAAAAAGACCAGCATCAAGGCCTACATTGAAATTACGAAGTTGAGCCCTT
The DNA here is from genome assembly GCF_000346465.2 of Prunus persica. Lineage (NCBI taxonomy): Eukaryota > Viridiplantae > Streptophyta > Magnoliopsida > Rosales > Rosaceae > Prunus > Prunus persica. Next base: position 20,440,194 of record NC_034011.1, on the reverse strand, counting down.
TTCAGAAGCTGATTGCCAGCACATGGTGTCGAAGTCTTCGGGGCACATCTATTCTTGAAACCCACCTCACCATCCGTAAATCTCCTGCAATTTCCAGGCAATTCAATCCTCAGACCCTCCTTCAACAACCCTCTATTCAACCCTGTGCTAGACTTGTTCTTGTAACCAAACATCTCTTCTTCTTCATAGTACTGCTCCATCGGTTTTGTCTCTTCATCGAAGTAATTGGCAGCTGAACCATCATCAGAAACTGAAGCTACACTCTCGTTATCATCATATTCATTATCAGTGTCGCTGCTTAGACAAGAAGCTACCAAGCTTTGAGGTGCGAGGAGGCCAGCGTGGAACTTGAGTGGAGGCAGAACATGGCTTCCACTGTTGGAGCTGAAGCGCAGAGGCGATTTTGGGTACGGTTCCAAAGTGAGTTTCTCTGAGAGAGGCGATCGAATAGCTTGTGGTGTTTGTTGTTGTTGCTGTTGTTGTTCAACTAGCTCAGCCTCTGATCCCTGCAGCAGGGTATTCAATTGAAATCCATAAAGAGCTTAAATACACATGAACACGCAGATTCAACATGCGTTTTTAGATTCGCAAAGATGAATTATGTATGTGGTTTTTGAAAAGTTAAGAGCTTTTGGGATTTGGGTACCTGTTTGATCCACTTGATTGCATTTTCGTCGAGGCCTTCGGTGAACATTTTGCAGGGTTTTGGGGAGAGAGAGAGAGAGAGAGAGAGAGAGAGAGAGAGAGAGAGAGGCTTTGTTGAAGAAGGAAGGTTGAGAGAGCTGAGATGGTGGAAGAAGAAGAAGAGAGAGAACGAGCTCGTAGGTCGGCGGTGCAGATGTGGGGATGTCGGCTGCCAACGGCTAGTTAGACTTTTTAAATGTTTTTCAAACATAGAAAAGGGGCCTTTTTCTTCTTTTATTTTTTCTAGGAATATAGAAGGGGGACTTTTCCCTCATGTCACAATCCAACAATTTTAATATGATTCATTTAAGCAGAATCTGGCGATTATTTTCGAATTTCTAGATTTTAGTTGAAGAAATAATAATTCCTCTCTAAATATTGTTTTTTAAGAGGAAAATGAACAGTTACATTTTGCCAGATTTTTGAAGAAATAAACAACTTAAAGATTTTTATTTTTTTCAGAAAATAAGAGAAAATGAGTGGGGGAAATGCAAATAAACACAAGTTAAAATATTATTGTTATTTGCACTGTTCTTTAAGGATAAGGAGTGATGGAAGCTTTTTGGGGAGTGCTGTAATTTGCTGTATTCATTACACAATGGAGAAGGCTCCTCAAAATTAAATAATCAAAACTATTTTATTTTATTTTAATAAGATCACCATCACATTGACCTGAACTTGAACACCGGACCCTTTACCTTCACTCTATCTATGCCCACATGGATCCAGAAAGAACATGAGATTTGCAATGGGAGCTTTTTCAACCCTTTGCCTGTTCCACAAGAGATTTGCAACCATATTGCTCACTAATTGGAATTTTTATTATTATTGGAATATTAGTTTGGAATTTGGGTTGAGGATAGAGCACCATGGAGCCACATTTACATGTTCTTCTATGTGTAAATTCGAGAGTGTATAGCCACATTTACATCTTTCTACACCTCCGAAATATATACACCCTTATACATCCCACCATTGCAGGGTGTAAATTATATACACCCCCTTTACATCCACCATTGTAGTTTCTCTTATCTTGTATCCTAGAAAATTATGTAAATTCTTCTCAATGAATGAGGTTGTCAGCAAAGAAAGAAAATAAAAACATTAAGTGCATCATAATAACTGCTGTGCACCAACCAACACTAAATGAGCAAAACAAACAGAGAGCTGAAAAGCAAGCCATGCCTGAAAACCAGAGAACAGTTTGGCATTAAATTCTTGGGAGGAGAAATGAAGAAGGTGAAGACAATTAATTACAGGAAACTAACTAAGTAGAGGCTTCCACGTTTCTCCTCTCATGCAGTAGAAATCAAAGGCCTCTCTGCTATGCTCATCTCTGGCAAGCCCTGCTGGCATTGGCCCCTGATGTGCTGCTTCTCATGTAAATCATGATCATCTGTGTAGACCTCCAATTCTGTGCTGCAAGGCCCTAAACCTGGGTTTTTTCACCTGGTTGTTGTGTGGAAGGAAATAACAGAGAAAGAGCTAGCTGTTCAAAGTTCAAACCAGTCCAGCCTCATCAGTTTGTGTTTTTGGGGCTTTATCTGGTTGTTGGGATTTTGTGTTTGTAAGTTTTCTTATCTGTTTTTCTTCTATCTGGGTTGGTAGGTAGATGTTTCATAGAGGAGGAGGAGGAGGAGGAAGTGGTGTTCCAAATCACACGTATAATAGTCAGCTTCTGCGGGCTGCTGCTCTTCAGCCTCGGGAAGAAGAAGAAGAAAAAGAAAGGATGGTTGGTTGTGGTTTTGATTATTTTGGTGATAATGAGCAAGATTTTCAAGGACCCCCAACTCCCACTGTCACACAGAGTGATGACAGTGTTGTTGTTGAGGGTGAAGAGGAGGAGGAGGAGGAGGAAGAAGAAGAAGAAGAGGACCTTTCTCATGATCTTCAAACACCTTCGGTTCTGAGTTCGAACTTCAAACCTCGCCTTAGATGGACTCCTCACCTTCATGCCTGCTTTGTTGATGCTATCAATCAGCTTGGTGGCCCCCATAGTAAGCAACCCGTCTCCCTTGGCTTTGTTGTATATATATGTATACACATATATAGTATCTTGTTTTCAGTCATCTGAACATGTCACATATCACATTTGCAGAGGCAACTCCGAAAAAGCTTCTGCAGAAAATGGGTGTCAAGGGAATAACTCTTTACCACTTGAAGAGCCACCTCCAGGTCTGTTTGATCCATTCACTAATTGATGTTATTTAAGGAGAAATTCTTGTTGTTAAGTGTTTGATCATTGATGTGTAATCATATTGCAGAAATACAGACTTGGAAAGTACTCGGTGAAGGAGTGGAAGGAGGTTCCGGAAACTTGTAAGTTCTTGATCAAAACTAAGCAAATGTAAAAATATACCTCTAAACGAGTTCTTTTGTAAATAACTGAAGAAAAAATTGAGCAGGAAAGTAAAACCCAAAAATAAAAGAGAGAGAGGGGAAGGGGGGAGGGGGGAGGGGGAGGTGAGAGAGAGAGAGAGAGAGAGAGAGAGAGAGAGAGAGAGAGAGAGAGAGAAAGTAGTTAAACAACTGATGTAGTGATGAAAAACTAACTTGTGAATTGTGAATAAAATATCATGTTTTTGAGCTGACTTTAGATTTTCAGTACCACTAAATGAAAGAGACCTCAGTTTCACAGGACTTCGAAGGCAGAAGCGTTAGTAGCACTTCCTTGTGCTCATCGCGATCCCAGAAAAAGTATGATTTGCTCTGCTCCTTTTATCTCCACTAAACATGTCTTTCTTCAGAATTACAATTCCATTTTCAAGTGCATTATCTGCTAAAGGCTGTGATTTTTTGTTTGTGTGGGATGTGTCTCCATACATAGGCATTCTTCTAAACTAATAAAGAAAGCTCTAACCCAGACGGAAGTTGAAGAAAAACTTGGTCTGCAAATTGAGGCAAGTTTTCAAGTTTGGAAATTGATTTGGGAGCTTAAGCTGATAAATATGAACCTTATTCTCTATTCTTTAGTTTTTTGGTGGCATGTTGCAAGAAAAACACGAAGGGGTAAAGTACCTGATGAAACTTATCCTCACTACACCATAATTTTGCAGGCTGAGAAGCGATTAAAATTGCGTCAGGATGCCGAACGAAGATATATGGATTATGCACTAGATAATGCATGTAAAAAGCTTGCTGATCAGTTTCTTGGAAGTGTTGCAGTAGACTCTGCAGGCGTATTTCGAAAGGATGTAGCTGGTTTAGGAACTATGGTGTCAATAATATCTCAGAAAGATCAATTCCTTCCATATGACCTAAGTAAGGAAACCAGCATGCAGCTTAGTCTTGAAGACCAACTTGGTGGGTTTGAAGCTCAGAGGGAAGCTTATCACGAAACTGAAGGCCACCTGATCTCACATGGAAATTCAGAAAATTCATCTGTGGAAGATTTCCAAATTCTGGCTGACGATGACAAGATAATGGAGCAGAGTTTGGATAATGACCCTGCAGAAGCTTACTTGGTTTTGGATACTGCTGAAATGGGAACCTCCAGTCATAGAACTTAATTTCATCAACCCACATCAACATGGTGTGCTAAGGCACTCTGGATGAAAGAACAAAACCACCTTTATGTTGTTTGCTTGTGGAGTTTCATAATTTAAGATTTTTGTTCTGGTATAAAACTTTGGCAGCTTAGTTCTGCTTGTTGCTAGTGGTTATTTCTTTTTTCGACTGCTCATGGCACACTCTTGAATGTATTCGAGGTGCTTTGTTACTATGGACTATGTAGTCAATCATGGACTTTTGGGCATGGATATATACCGGTGACACTCAAAAATCTTTCCTAACCATAGGTGTGGGCATGGGTTGAGTTGGGAAGGTTTTAATCTCAATCCGTAACTCAACTCGATATATAGCTATTTATGATTTCTTAGATCCAAGACCAACTCATTATTAGGCTAACTCAACCCAATCCAAACTTTTTGTGATCGGATTTGGCAGTTCGATCAAGTTAACTCAAAATGAAGCCTACTTTTAAGTTTTGGTTCAAATCTTTGGTTCTAACCCGTACATAGTGGTTTATGATTTTTTAAATTCAAGACCCGCTCAATTTTAGTCCAACCCAACCCACTATGACCGGGTTGGACGATTCGACCAAGTAGGCTCGAAATTGTGCCCACCCTCAAACCATGGACTTCTTGGCTCTAACATTGTTGAAATCCACCCTATCACCAGTTGTATACAACCACGGAGATGAAAGATATAGACACATGATTATATAAAGGTGGTGACAACCAAAAATCACTCCCGAAGTTGGCAAGCTTCACCAACCAATGAACGGTGGGACCGTAGGAGCCTGTAATTCAGCCTCCGACTAAAACAAAACAACAGTTCAACTGAATTAAATCCCATAAGGAAACATTAAAGAGGTGTATCAAATTTAAAATTTTACCAGCACAAAATCAACCGGTTGTTGGGATTCGAAAGAATTATCCAATTCACCTTTCTATTCAGATACGAAATAAAAGACAATACAAGGACTGAAGGTCCACGAATTACAACTTTCTAGTAGAATGTGATTAAACTAAAGTAAAGCGCAACACTAGTGAAGCAGTAAGAAACCAAATCGGATATGTGTGGGGGTGAAAGGAGAATCTGCCGCTGATCATATCACAAGCAAGGCAGCAAACAGAAATAGGTCTTCTTCCCATATAATCAGAGAGCCTCTTGAGATGCTGCAATACAATCAGCTTTCAATGCAACCAAGTAAAGACTATAATGAATAACCAAAAATACTTCTTCCTACATAGCAGACTCATTTCCCAACTGTTTGATGAAGAATTCCAGCCAACACTTTTAATCGATCTTTACGGATGAGAAGAGGTAATGAACAAAGTAGAAAGACATGAGAAAGCCAATTGTGCCAGTTGACAACATGATTGCAGTTGCCATGATCAATGAATAACCAAGGTAAAGGATAGCCGACACAGGCCCACTCAAACTCTGCAGGTCAAATACCAAGTAATTGATGGAGTACAGGAACACATAAAGGGAAACAGAACCTGAAGCAAAGAAAGCCTTCCACCACCACCTCCAATCCTCCACACAAAGATGCATGTAGGTGAGAACCACTGAAACTTCAGCACAAACAATAACCAACAACAGAAGCACTATAAGCAGGAAACCAAAGACATAATAGAACCTCCCAAGCCAGATGCTAGAAAGGATGAAGAAAAGTTCGATGAAGAGGGTTCCAAATGGAAGTGTCCCAGAGCCAAGAACAAGAAGCCATGATGGATATTTGCGCGCAGGAATTTCCCTTGGAATCTGGTTGGTTCTCACAGGATATTGAATTGCCTCAGCTCGTGTGCCTAAGAAACCTCCGAGAAGAGTGAGAGGCACTGAAATGCAGAACCAGAGGGACAAGAGTACAAAAAACAAGGAAATGGGAAGAGCACCAGTACTATTGCTGCCCCATAGAATGAAGTTCAGTACCGTAAGGATAAGAAAGACGATTCCAGGAAAGAAGCATGCCACAAACCAGGAAACTGATCTCCACCCTTCGGAAGTTCCCTTTATGGTTCTCCACATACGGACAGCAACATAACCGGCAATAATCCCAAGGAAAAGATATAGAATGATCATTCCTGTCAATAGCATTCCTCGTGAAGCTGGCGACATGAAACCAAATGCTGCAAAAATGATAGTGACAACTGCCATCCCTGTAATCTGAACCCCATCTCCAACCATAACACAAAGAAGCTTTGAAGAATCTGGTTCTCTGAACACATCTCCCACAACAAGCTTCCACCCAGAGAGCTCCTCATTCATCTGAGCTTGAGATTCTTTGTCCAGTTCTTCATATCTTGTTAAATCCCTCCTCACAGTCCTTAGGAATATGACAAAGACAATACCAGCGAGGAAAAAGATCACCATTAATGAATTCAAGATAGAGAACCAGTGCACACGAGCCCCCTCCATCTTCAGATAAGCATCCCACCTTGATGGCCATCTTATATCACTTTTCACAAACTCAACCTGATAAGTGAATGATACTCTCTCTTGCTCCCTTATTATTTGAGACTTTTCAAGCTCTGAGGGGCAATTTACATCTGGGATACTTTGGTACATGGATTTTTTCTTCATGGTGTCAGGGTCGTATTTAATGCTACACGGGTAAACCTCAAAGCCAACAATCTCAAACCCAGATGCCTTTTTCTTATCAGCTTCGGAAATGACACCCGGACCTTCTTCCCCAGTCCCAATTATCTGCACACCACTCCCTTCATACTCGTGAATCAAAACCCTGAACTTCAGGTGATTGATTATGTAATCATCTTTACTGTTGGGTGGAGTGTACCCAACAGGAAACCCAGTCCACTGAATCTTAACCCCATTTTGGTAAGCATATCTCATCGCCGGCAAATTATCAAGGATCATGTTGACCTGATACAGATCACGGGTTCTTTGTTTCAGCAGCTTTACGTCGTGCTCAGTCAAAGGGTGTGTGGTACATAGGTAAAGAGTTTTATTGACATTCATTTTAAATCGGTAAGCGGAGTTCTCGATCTCATCTCCCATGAGGAGTTCCCCGAGATTCTCAGCGCTTTTCTTGATACCTTCAGGGGGTTTGCAATAAGGGAGACTGTAGTAGCTGAAGGGCAGCTCAGTCTCTATAGAAGTTAAGGAGTTAACTTTGGTAACGATTTCTTGCGCTTTGGAATATGTATGCATGTAGCTTCCCGGCAGATAAAACCCATTACAGCTGTGCGCAAATAGAGCCAAAACAAGCATAGTCCATTTGATATAGGTCACTCTCGGATTCGATATCGCCATCGAAATCGAGAAAAATAGCACTCACCAGAGGTTGGAGTAAGCAGTAGATCTACGCTAGTCTTACAGATGCATTCAACAATAAATCTACACGAAGTTTCAAAAAAAAATACAAAAAAACCCAGTATCAGCCAACAATAAAGAATGAATTTTTGAGCTGGATTAGCAAAATAACCATTTGGGTTAACAAATTAGAGCATGAAGTTGTTTATTGTTTGATTTCTACTCTCCAACCGCATCAGATCCACTAATAGCAGAGCATAAACAAGCATATACTCACTCAATCAGATCCGACTATTAAAAACAAACAAAAAACAAAAAACAGAAGCAGATCCATGAATTCAAATATTACAACTTGGAATTGTAGATTTCAAACATGCCATGGAAGATGTGAGAAAATTGAAGACGCACCGTAATAGATCTGGAGCAAAACTTCGAAGGGATGCTGAAGGCTGTGCGCGTGAGAGCGAAGCTCAAAATCTCGGCGTCCCCTTCTTTTAAAATTTTATGCTGCTCCCATTAGAGCAAACAGGTTATAGAAGGCATGAAGGAACTAACTTTGCTTTCTTCGGAAAAATGGTGCGAAAGGAGATGAGAATAACTTAATTCTCTACGCGCTCATATTGGTATTGTGAAGTAGGTTGGGCCCCAGCCCACTAAAGTTACATTGGATTTTTTTAAAAGGAAAACGTTATTTATTTATTTATTTATTTATTTATTTATTTATTTATTTTTATTTTTTTATTGAGCTTGACTGATTGAGATCTGAGACGACTTTATAATGCTTTATGGTAAAGTAAGTGCATTGTTATCATGATTATAGTGGTTAGAAATATTTTGTTATATGAAACTTAATTTTTGTCATAATTACATGCTTATAAAGTAATCTTGGTAATGAACATGTCATCAAGAAGCCATTAGAAAATAAAGATTTATGGTATGGAAATAAGTAAAAGAGACCCCATTTGCATACATCAGTCTGACATGAATCTCATTTTTGTGAAAAATGTGATTAACAATATTGTATCATGTACAAATCTTTGGTTTGCAATTACCATACTTGGTAAGAATGTATAATATGAATCTACTTTTCCTTTTTTTCTTTTTTTTTGGTAATGAGATTATGTGCTTTCTAATTTTACTTCCAATTCATAATGTCAGTTATGTTTTATTTATACCAACCGTGTTTTCATGTTTCAGTTATCATTTATACCATCTTCCAGCTAGAGGTTGTGGGTTTGTCTTGGCGTTGGTGGTGAGAGTAGTCAATCTCCTCCTAAATTTTTAAAACCCCAAAAATAAAGAAGGGAATTAACTAATTATTTAGACTACTAGTCTTATGGTCGAATTTCCATAGCACCTTGATATGGTGTATGTGTGTGTGTGAGAAACCACTCTCCCTTTATAATTTAAACTATCGTATTCAAAAGAAGGCATTAACTAGTAACAAATCCATGCACCATATGTTTGTTAACTATGAAATCTAAAGCTGAACATGTAGCATCAATTAGGGTTCTAAATAGCTCTTTTACCATGTCATTTCTTACAGAGAGTCACAGACAGATAATAACAACAAACTGTTCTCACATAATCTTACAATGAGATAGGAAGAAGAGAAAGAGGAGAGAGAGACCCAAAGGGTCATCATATTCCAAGCAAAGCAACCAAGATATATTGTACAAATCTCTGTCAATGGAACTTGAGGCTGGTCAAGACGTTGTTGTTCACAGGGTCAGCCAAATGATCCAGAAGGTTCTGGAAGGGCCCCACACCAGTCACAAGGCCTTGTATGAAGTAACCCAAAATTGCCAACATAGCCAGCCTCCCATTCTTCACCTCCTTGAGCTTCAAGTCCTTCAAAGACTTCTCATCTTTGCCAAATCCCAGAGGGTTGAAGAGGGGCCCACCCGGGTAAGCTGGGTCCCCTGAGCCACCCAAGTACTTCTCCAAGCCCAAAAAGTACTGCTTGCCCATGGACCCTGGATTGTACCAGTCCTGGAACCTCCTGTGCTCTGCAAAGCCCATGAGGGCTAGCTCAAAGACAAAGAGTGTATAGGGGTCAGCCCAGTAGTTGTAGGTTCCAGCTGGAGGGATCACCCCTGTTTGGAACCAGGGGAGGGCTGTCTCTGGTGGGATTAGGCCAAGCTTTCCAAGAATCTCTGGTGCTATGGCACCAACTGCACCCAGCATGGCATAACGTCCATTGATGACCTCTCCATACGCTAGCCATCTCGGCTCAATGAACCCTCCTGTGCCTTCCGGGTCAGACAGCCCCAACGGATCAAATCCAAAGTCACCAGGAAGGCTGCAAAAAGACAAATTCAACCATTTTCCAAATTAAAGTACTTCATTTAAGTGATGCGCCCAAACGTTTTAAGTACACATATTATGTAGGAAAAGTTTCCCAATAATTATATTGTATGTACCAAGATTCGAAAACAATTTGATTGTTCAGTTGCTACTATCTAAACTATATGTTACCCGTGTTATAATATGAATGCACGAAAATTCACATTTTATGATATATATTAATAATATAAATGAATCACTAATATCGCGTGACAGTGTTAAGGTCAAAAATAATTTTATAATTGAGAATATATATATAAGAGGGCATGCACAAAGTATTACCTGCCATCCAAGTAAGTAAGGCTCTGCTTGGATGCAAACCACAATTGTCTGTCTGCTCCTTGCTGAAATCAAAATGCAAAGTATAAACAAAGAATGTTAAGACTTGTAAGATTGATTGAGTTTCACCAAGCAACCATCAATTTGCTACAATATTACATACCTTAACAGGGGGTGTAGAGGCTGCCCTGACTACAAAGGAAGCAGATTTTCTTGACCCAAATGGAGATTGGACTGCCTTTCCTCCTAGTAAATGCCTTGCAGCCTCCTTTGAGGCTGTTAAGGATGAAGATGATACCAGAGCTTGTGTGGCCATTTTTCTCTTTTCTTTTCCTCCCTTGCTCTCTCTCTCTCTCTCTCTCTCCCCTGTACAAATCAAATATTTGCTCAGTCTCAAAGGCTATGAACTAGCACAAGTAATATACAAAGACAAAATACATGGGCCAGGGGCCACCAAAACTTGTGGGCACTGTGGCATTGAACTCCTGGTGGATATTGGAGCTGTCCCAGGTTTCAGATTAGGTTAGGATCTGACTGCCCAACAAAGATTGTACACGTGGCGTCATTACCTGGATAAGGGATATTGCAAAATTTCATCGGATACACTCACTTAGAAACTTTGATTTTTAAAACACATTTTGGTAGTGCCCGCATGTGTATACATGAGTTGGAATGAAAGACATTTCTAATAACATGGATTATTTAGCATGTTTTCTTTAATTTTGTTGGAGTTGTCGAATGTTTTAGCTCTACAAGTTTTCAACGTACTCAACCTTTTTTTGATTAGAGAACTAGAAGCTCAACACTTCCAGCTACGGATGAAAATTTAAGAGTGTTGCTAAATGAACTCTAAAATTAACTGAGTATATCCTATGATTTAAGTATATTTTAATATTTAAATTAAAATGTAAAATTAACTAAGCACACCCTATTTGACTACCAAAAATACTCCCGGTACACCCTAATACATTCTATCACACAACACCCTAATAGCAATCTAGATTTCTCTTTTTACATGAATCTGTGCCCTCTATTCAGATTTTGATTCCTAAGCTGTTGTGGGAATAGACTTGTTAGCTCATTCAATTCGAAGTTTGATTCTTGTAAATCCTTATAATTTTCTTTATTTATTTCTTATTTTTTGGATTGAACTTGTTGCCCTCCAAACCAACCCATCTTCCTCAAAATCCCATCTAAATAGAAAAAACCCACCTCCAAAATCTCAAAATCCTGAAATTGAAACCAACCCATCTCCACCAGAACCCTATACAAATGGCGAAGGACACAATTTGCCCCTAGATCATGTAATTAATGGCTTCCTTTTGGCCATTGTAATTGGTGTCCTTAGTTATAGTCAGCACATCCACCCAAAGCTCGTCTTAGTCCTTCATAGCTTGTATATATATATATATATATATATATATATATATAATATATATATATATAGAAATCCAACTAATCATTGTAGCAACCCTCACTTGGAGCCATTTGGGTTTAGATCTCAAATCCCATTTCAATGAGGTATACCTCTCCACTTCTCTGCAAAACTTCTGGGGCAGAAGATGGAACCTCGTGATCACCTATATCTTACGCCCATCCATATATGAACCCAAAAGGCCAGGAGAAGAGGGATGTCAATTTCTAAGAACGGTGGCGAGGGTATATACATTGGGTTAAAGTGATGAGCGTTCCCTTGATTAAGGTTGAATATGGTCATTAGTATGGTGTACTTATTAAATTTGTATTTATTTCACAATTCAATATATCCTTTTTGTTCATTTTATATTATGGTAAATTAGTAATTCAATAAGTAGTTTGATAGTAGGGTGTACTTGGTTAATTTTAGGGTAGGTTTAGCAGCACTCAAATTTAAATGCCTATAAAGACTCTTTTTCGACTATTTTAGAATAAATAAATATGTTCAATTATTTATTCGATCCAGATAATCAAGTTTTTTCACATCATGCAACAATTGTTAGGATTGTTAAGTTTCCAAACCTCGGTAAAAAAGGGTTGACGAAACGAGTACTAAAGCTATGTTGGGGCTTACAACTCTAGTGATAGAATACTTGTCCTCACATCCATAGAACGATAATAATTTCCCTATTGCTGGTTCTATCTAATCATATTTATATATTTTTTTTTTATATAATAAATAGACACATAATTGTACACAACCGACTATACTCATCATTTTATCCACAATGAGACTGGTACTCAAGGCCTGAACCTCATATATCCATAAAATAAAATAAAAGGAGGAATGGTGACAGATTGATTTCTTATTGGGTTCATAATAGGCCCAAAGGCCCAAAACGTAAACAACAACTAGCAACAAAGTTATATGGGCTTGTAAAATGAAGCTCCACCATCAACCAAAATGTGCACCAACATTGTAGGAGGCTCAACAAGAATATGGCAGAGCAAAATCAAGACCCAATTGCAGAAAAAAGAAAAGAAAACAAATTCAAAGGAAAGAGTCCTATGGGCCCCTTGACCTAAAAACAAAGGTAACGTGGGTCCGAATCCTAAAAGCTCGACCGCAGAGGATCCAAACCCTTAAAATATGTTTCATTTTCGTCCATAAAGCATAAACCCCTCACCTCAGAGGTTTTGTGGCTCACTTCCTCGCCTCTCTTAAACCCTACACAAAATCAACCTTAGGGTTTCTTTCTCTTCTGAAAACCCTAAACCCCTAATTACACCAAAGATGATGACCACCATCCTCCGAAGGTCACCTTCCATAGCCACGGTACGGTCCTTCGCCGCCATCGAAACACTCCTGTTCAACCACCATTCATTTCTCGCCGCGTCGACGCCCGACCTCGTACTCCCCGCAAATGGTGCTCTCTGTGGTGAGGCTAGATCCTACACAGTCTCAGCGCCAAAGCCGAAGCTGGGTCCTTCCTACGGGTTTCAAGTGAGGGACTTGCACGCGAAATCTGGGCCGTTGAATTACCGGGCGTCGACGGCGCTGAGCGCCGAGTTTGCTGTTGATTACTCGTACGACGAGTCGTCTAAAAAGAGCGGCCAAGATGATGGACTCGAGATCGCGAAGCTAGGGATTTCTCAGGACATTGTATCGGCTTTGGCCAAGAAGGGTATCACTAAGCTGTTCCCCATACAGGTGATTTATCATTTCCCGCTTGTGTGTTCTGTTTGTTTGATGAGAAAATGATTGGAAAAGAAGAAATCTTTTGAATTGATTTGTTTTCTGTGTGTATTAATTATTTGTTTGGAGATTTTGTGTACAGAGGGCTGTGTTGGAACCCGCGATGCAAGGGCGTGATATGATTGGTCGTGCTCGAACAGGAACAGGGAAAACTCTTGCGTTTGGGATACCCATCTTGGATAAAATCCTTAAATACAATGCCAAACATGGGTTTGTTTCTGCAATCATACTCATTAGTTAGATTAATAGTGTGCTCCAGTAGGGGTTCTCAGTAAATACTTTATAATTTCGCCTTTTCTACATTTTCTTTTTGATTTATGGGGTTTTCCATTATGGATTATGATTTATGTTTGGTTATGCAGGCGTGGGAGGAACCCTTTGGCTTTGGTTTTGGCTCCAACAAGGGAACTTGCAAAGCAAGTTGAGAAGGAATTCCATGAGTCGGCACCTGGCTTGGATACAATTTGTGTTTATGGTGGTACACCCATTTCAAGTCAAATGAGGCAGCTTGATTACGGGGTTGATGTGGCTGTTGGCACACCTGGTCGTGTAATTGATCTTATTAATAGGGGTGCTTTGAATTTATCGGAAGTTCAGTTTGTTGTCCTTGATGAAGCTGATCAGATGCTCCAAGTGGGATTTCAAGAGGCCGTTGAGATTATCTTAGAGAAGTTACCGAAGAAACGTCAGACCTTGATGTTTTCTGCAACAATGCCGGGTTGGATTAAAAAGCTTACTCAAAATTACCTGAAAAATCCAGAAGTGATTGATCTTGTAAGTATGCAATTTTTTTTTTGTATGTCCTTGCCTACTGAATACTAGGACCAGAGCATAGGCAATGACATTGCCAGACTGAGGACCAGAAGCGTAAAACATTACTTTCTCCGTTCCATAATGGTTTTAGTGCTTAATGGTGTGACCTGATGGTGTATATGACTGACAAGGATAGTTTTGGTTAACTGTATTAATAAAAATCGAATTTGCAACTTGTCTTCTTAATTTGTGCCTAGATATCGAGTGAAAGTTGGCAGAAATGGAAGATTTAATTTAAATTTTTTTCTAAAAAGGTTTTGAAGCTAAAGTGGAGGCAAGAAAGGTTTCTTTTTGTGCATTTTTGTTTGGTGACATGAAAACTACTGGTGTATAGTTTTGAGTGAGTATAAAGGTTTTACACATATTCATCTGATCATGGTTGCAAACTAACAAAAACTGGCATGTGCTGTAGGTTGGGGAGTCTGACCAGAAATTGGCCGATGGAATTTCTCTATTCTCGATTTCATCGGATTCATATGGAAAAGCATCAATTATTGGACCACTTATAACAGTAAGTAATTGCAACCTTTTCAATCCTTGGTCTTACCCTTTCCAACATCTGGTCCTTTCTCACCACCAGATATGTGCTTGTTAGGCACACGCAAAAGGAGGAAAGTGTATTGTTTTTACGCAGACAAAACGTGATGCTGATCGATTGGCATATGCCATGTCAAGAAGCTATAAATGTGAAGCTTTGCATGGGGATATTAATCAAACCCAGAGGGAAAGGACCCTTGCAGGTTTTCGAGATGGGAATTTCAATATTTTAGTTGCCACTGATGTCGCGGCTCGTGGGCTTGATGTGCCCAATGTTGATCTGGTGAGATTTATTTATCCTCTCATTTTCTGTAGTTTTATGTTAATTTATCTTTGTGGCTGTCCCCGGGTTGTTAATTACTAGACCTTGCATACATTCTTCACTAATCTAGTTATTTTTATTAACGTCTGTCCTTCCCTTTCATTTTAGTTTTTCATGAGTTGGTTAAAGCTTTTAAATGCTCTACTTAGGTTAGGCCCATATATGGTTTTGGATGCATTTGAAAGTGATAATATTATGGAGTCAAATTAATGACGAGGAATTCTACTGACATAAATTCTTTCTTCTCGTTTTCGACGTTAGGTGATACATTATGAGCTTCCAAACAATTCAGAAATATTTGTTCATCGGTCAGGCCGAACAGGTCGTGCTGGGAAGAAAGGAAGTGCTATTCTTGTTTACACACAGGATCAATCCAGGGCTGTCAGGACTATTGAACAAGATGTAGGATGCAAATTCACAGAGGTAAAGATCAATTTCTTTTTTATTTGTATCTTTCTTTTTTATTTGTATCTTTCTTTTTTGGTGTTTCTCTTTTTGGTGGCAGCTGCTCACAGTTTTAAGGCCTTTTGAGATTGAGAGTACACATGACTTGGGTTATTAAGTGTTTGTGGGTAAATTAATTAATAGGTTAAATGCCGAAAGTGGCTTGACAGTTATATGCTCAGGATGGCTTGCATTTTCTTGTTAAAGTCGAAATCAGTAATTACCAACTGACAAAAACAAATAGACATTCCCATTAAAGAGTTGTGTTTCTGCTAAAATGTTTATGTGCACTTACATGCATTCTGCTTATGTGATTTTCTTCGTTTTGAGTCAAAGCCTACCACAAGTCTGACATAGTCCTCTCCAGTATTGTGTGGGAGCTTCCCAACACTTCGCATGCTTACATAACCTATAAATTGGAATTTATTTCTTAGCAGAATATGTCTGTGTTTATGTACGTAGCATGCTAAACTGATTATCTGATTGCTATGTGCTCATCAGCTCCCTCGGATTGCTGTTGACGGCAAAAGCATAGACATGATGCCCGACATGGGTAGGTTTAACACAAAAAGTAGTCGATTTGGTCAAGCAGGACCAGGATTTAGCCGTCCTGGATTTGGTCGTTCCAGTGGCTATGGTGATTCTTCTGGTCAGATGGGTAGATCTAGTGGATCCCGTCCTGGTCGTTTTGGTTCCTTTGGTGATTCCGCTCAATCTGGAGGTGGGTTTTCTGGATCTGGCTCAAATCGAGGAGGAAACTTCGGTGGTTCAGGTTTTGGTCGTTCAAGCGGTTCCGGAGGGTTTGGTAGTTCTGATCGTTCAAGTGGTTTCGGAGGGTTTGGTAGTTCTGATCGTTCAAGTGGTTTCGGAGGGTTTGGTGGTTCTGATCGTTCTGGCGGTTCTAGGAACTTTAGTTTGGATCGCCAGAGTGGATTTGCTGATGAGAATTCTAGCCGTTTTGGCACCTTTGGTGCTGATGATCAAAATGCAGGGAGAAGACACTTCTGATTTTATTGAACGGTAAGTCTTTTTTATTCGTGTATCCTTTTTCTTTGTTTCCCATATAATTTGCTGGCTCAATTGGGTTTCTTTTAATTGACACATTCCCTTGTGCTACTGGCTCGACAATGTTGACAATTCCTCACACTAGTGTCTTGCAATGGCAGTTAAGAAGATACGACGGGTAGGAAAGGATTACCAAAAACAATTGTTTATTTTCATGGATCGAAGTCAATTAAAGGGGGCGTTGCTGCTTAGTGGTGCACGGGCTTCAGCACCTGTGAGAAAGTGCCTGTGCTTCTAATTATTCCAAAATTTAAGTCTTTAGATGTTTTTCTGTTCATATTAAGTTTCTAAATTAGAGTATGAAGTGAAATTTATCATAATTAAGATATGAAGAAGAGGGCTCTCACATGTAATTTATCTTTTAGTATTGTGTTATGTTACTATTTTTGTCCTTTGTTTGAGGTCTTCTTAATCCTTGAGTGTAGTGTAGTGCTAAAAACTCGACATTGTTTTATGATCAGGTCCCATAAAACACCCCAAGGATTGTCTCTATAATAGAAAACATGTTCCCACTACTGTGGAATGACTATGAGCACCAAGTCTTCGCTTTGTTCTTTCCTCTTTCTAAGCCCCTCAGCTTCTACTATAATTGACACAACCTATGGCCGATTTGGATTCACTCCTAATCATTTACATAATACTAAATGGGAATTCTATTCAGACTTGCAATATTACTTCTTTTTTTCCCATGTTTATTTTCAATAATTGCCCTCGAAGGTTTAAAAAAAAAATTCCAAATTCTGAACCGAAGCAGCAGCCCCTATCCTGTCCTGTTGACGGAACCCGCCACAGCCACCCCTCACTGGTGATTCCCCATTCCTCATAGAAGGGGAAAGGGGAAAGGAGACCTTGGTTGAAATGGCTCTCTCATGGTTCAGGTTTCTCTGGGAAATACAATTCTTAAAGATTTCCGTTATACTTTATATTGAGAATATAGTTAAATCGGAGTTTTTCAGCGTTAGTTCGAACTCGCTTTCTCAAATCAATTGAGATTTGGTATTGGGCTTTAGGAACAATACATACTATACGCCCAAAAGAGCAAAAAATAATAGGAATATTTAATTGAACTATTAGGAGATTAATACAATGTTTCATCCTATGAAAACCCGTCAGAAAAGCAAGAGACAAACAACAGCATGAGATTGGCAAAACAAAAAAGAAAAAAGGAAAAAAAGTAAGAACCAGTACATGATTTACAAATCCCAAGGACTTCAATGCTGTCAGGCGTTGAAGAGCTTCCTGAAAGGCCCGTCTTTCCGATCTTTTGCAGCTTCGGTTAACGCTAGGAACCTCTTGAACCCTGTTGTGGCTGCACCTCGCCCGAGTGCAGCTGCTCTGGTTAGCACGTCATCTCTAGAAGCAATAAGTCCGGCTGAAGCAGGATTTGATATTAGAGCAACTGTAGGGGCAGTTGGGAGAGGGATGGGTGGGGCAGCCGGTGGTGGGATAGAAGGTTGTGTAATTCCAGGCCCATGCTTGTTGAAGTCCTCTAGTATGCTTTGCTGATCTGCCTTTTTAAGGCCCTGCAAAACCCATGCTCAAATTAGTTCAGTTAAAGACATTGAATTAAGCCTGATAATCCAACTCGTAATTCTGTTGCAGAAGACAAAATTTGCGCTAAATGGTGTGAACAGCACTTGTATAGAGTACAAAGCACCCGTTCTATGGAGGGGCTTAGTAAACATACACTATGCACAGAACAGAAACTGCACTGCTCTAATGCAATGTCTGCTCAGGTCGGGTCACCAATTAGTCTTGAAAGTCAGTCTCCTAGAGTTTCTTAAGGTTTTGACTTCAGTTTGATTCATGGAAGGAGCAAGAATGTCTCATGTGAAAAACAAATGAATGCAAAGAGGCAAGGAGGAGTTGATCATGACCTTGAGCTCCAGAATTCGCTGAAACTCCATGGGCGTTCCCTCTGGTAGCAATGCCCGATAAGTATCCGCAACAGAATCAATTGGGGACAGTATGACCTGTATACAAAGATAACATAAGCCTGCTTCAGAAAAGAAAACCAAAAGCTGTCAGAAAGAGTACCAACAGACAGATCATCTACCTTCAGAAGTGCTTCAGCTTTGCTCATCTCACGGCTTACAAATTTCGAATAGCTAGCAGCACGTGAAGTCTGTTTGAAGAATTATACTGATCTGGTTAACAGGTTTGATTTGTGTACCATGAACAATAACTAATCAATTACGATGAGTAATCATATATCAACACTGCACTGACCTGGTGACCAAGGGATGGTATCTCTAAAAGAATTGTCTTTACAGCTTGAGTATCCAATAACATCTGCAATAAGAGCATCACATGAACCAATCACAAAAATTACTTCTGATATAAACTAGAAAAATGCTCAGAGATGCAAGAAATACACTTGATAATTGCATAAGAAAGATAACCTGAACTAAGAAAAAAATTTCAAGGTGAAAGTCTGACTGATTGACTTCTACCATGAGGTAAAATTTAAACTAATTAGAATTCAATATTCAAGGGAAATCCTTGGTATATATCCCACAATAACATTTGAGAAGCCTCAAGGTGTAAACTGTGCGTCCCTTAAAGACAAACACTATATATACTTGTTTTCGTTTCTTGATAAAAACAAAATTAGGTTTGAATGGAAACAAAGAAAACTTTAAGGAATACAGTCCTTACTTGTTGAGCTCCAGTTTCTGATATTTGCTTGCATTTGAAAATGTTAGCATAGAAACGTGGACCAAGCGATGATGCAAGCTGCAGAGATGAAGTTAAGAAATCAGAATACAGAGCTAAATTACAACTCCAAAAGAGAGATTCTCCAATACACGTCAGTCCCTTGTAATACCTTGTCCAAGAAAAATTGGAAGTAAATCGGTGAAAGAAGGCTTCCAAGTATAGGAATACTACTAGCAAGGATCATATTAATGCCATTAACATACCTGCAAAAAGGTGGATGTGGTCACTTGTAGAGAATGTATAAAACTTTAATGTGAAGGATCAAAATTTTAGATTAATGCTAGCTTACTCTGATTGGTCACCAACGCTTTCAAGTGTACCCCATGGAACTCGTGTCATTGCAGCCATTTCAGCATCAAACTTAGTTTCCAGGCCATGCACCAGGGTTACCAATGCTTTTGTTATAACTGCTGAAAATTCATCCTGCACAATTGCAATACTCTTATAGAAAATGAACAGAAATAGATATGCCATAGGTGATCTTTTTATAAAATATCCCATACCTGCACTTCTGACATATCCACCCCATCTGCAAACTGAGTGTCAATTATCTTGGATACACTTTCAGCCAGTTCACCAGACTGCCAAGAATTAAACACAAATTACCAAGAATGTAGAATAGCATTCATTCTTGTACTATAATTGTTTATGCATATCATGTGAACACTGGATTCAATGCTACTACTAATCCTAAAATAATGACACCTCTAAATAGTTTCAGAAAGAAGACAGCCATGCCAACAAACTCGGATAGAGAACTAAAAACCAAACAAAATACTGACAAAATTTACAACACCTAATGTTTAAAGAATAGGCTGATCAGGCTAACAGGGAAAGGTCCACATAACACATTATGGCAACATATGAATGCAGTCAGGTGATGCATACAATAAGCAAGTGCAATCATTTTTCACTTATGTTCTTATGATGGTATGTGTCTCAGACACCTTATAATTATAGACTATATAATGTAAATCCTCAGCCTGTGCCTTTGTTAGCTTTTACTTCTTTAATGCAAAAAATAAGGAAACACATCATACAAACGGAAAAATCTAGTCCTTGTTATCCAGAAGTTCCAATCAGAACAGTATTTGCAGTAAGTTGAGACCAGGCATGATAGCTTCACATGCGCATGTGAATCAAGTTAACACTCAATATCACAGAGAAGTTCCATGTCTCCAGAAGAACTGCTTACCGTCTGATGGCAGTATTCTGCTGAGTTGACAATATAACAAATCACCCTTTCATCTCTGTCAGATGTCTGCTAAATTGCATTAAAAAAAAGAGATCTGTTCAGAAAAACAAGAATTTTTTGAAATAATCCTGATAGTTAGAATTGGTCCCTTGATACCTTTATCTGTCCATCCATACCAGTTGCTGCTGCAACAATTCCTGTACCACCTTTAGGTAGTCTTGCAAAAAGCTTTGTAGCATATGCTTTGAGTATCCTTTGAAACACCTAAACTTGGAAAGAGGCATATATCATATTCTGGTTAAACAAAGATATAATCTTACTGTTACTGTACTTAGTCACGTCAAAAGTCCAAGGTCAGTCAAGCAAACAGGTCTCAAATGGTATGACCATGAGACTAGACATAACTGTCTCATCCACGACAGCCACAAGGAAAAAACATGCATTTTTCTTCTACTATTTGAAGGGTCAGTAAAACAAATAGGTCTCAAATGGTATGACCATGAGGCTGGACATAGCTATCTCATCCACACAAGGAAGAAACATGCATTTTTCTCATAATATTTGAAGGGGGTTATTATTCATATGACTATTGAAAAAACAAAGATTTTTCTCATTCCATCTCATCAACAGGTATTATAATTACAAAGCAATATCTTTAAACCTTGTCAAGCAGTGGTACTGAGATTTTTCAGTTGCAGCATCATACGTGTTCTGTATGTGGTCACCAAATTGGGATCTAAAAGAATGAATTTTAAGAATGCACCTTGAATAAATTAAATAATGTCTGGTTCTTTGTTAAAGCGCTGCATCGCTTTAAGCTCCTCTTGATTATGAGAAACAACTGAAAGACCAAAAAGGGCAACCGAGTCAATGCTATTGAACATCATTAAAGTGTGCATTCTAGAATTTCTGGAGAGACAGAAAACAATGAGTATCTAAATGCTTACCTGCATGCTACTTGATAAAACATTATTCTGACTTCCCTCCTCAATATCCCATGTTTCTTCCTATTGGAAAGAAGATAAGGAAACCCTCATTCAAAAAAAAGAAAGAAAGAAAAAAAGCACAAGCATACTATTGAACATATGTAATAAGAAGTAATAGACCTATTCTACCTGAACAAGTTTCTCCAAATTCTCCATTAGTGTTTTCTCTTCTAGTTCTGTGTATACATTCAAGTGAGGCTCAAAGCAAGATGAAATGATTCCACGGAAGTTGAACTGCCAAATTAAACAGTACAACGAATTCTCTATCTGTTAGAAGTTAGACTTAGGATAGGAAAACTACAGAATTGAATAGTATGGGGTTACTTATTATGAAAGAATATAGGTAGAAGAAATTTTTTTACCCCAGCTCCAGGCACTGATAAATCTTTATCCTTTTCCTGGCAAACGAAAATTAGGACCTTAGTAACTTGATGGTATAAGAATCTTCACAGCGCAAAAATTGCAACCATTTTAAGTAATATGTAGCATGCATACCTCTGTGCTCTCCTGATGTGCACCAAGCTTTTTTTCATACTTCTTTCTAATATCTGAAGCACTTTGACTAGTGTTTTCCCCTCTGCCAATTTCTTCAATCTCATTTCCAATCTCCCTGCCTCGAGTACCACCACCAAATTTCTCTGCCAATTCATCCTCAAATTCAAGAGTTCGTTGTAGTGCCTATAGACAACAATCAAAGCATTAATAACACCAAGAAGTGAGAAAGTGGCCAAGGCCAGGAGAATGGATATAGAATATCAACCATAATGAAAATTTTGGTGTTATATTTATCACAACCAATCGCTTACAAGAAACGTAACATAGAGGTGCCACTTGAGGTAAGGAAATCCTTTCTTTGGTCAAAGATGAGGAAATCCTTAATGACTATAACTTCCCATATTAAGTCCAATTAGGCAGATCACATAAAACTTGCAGAAACAATTCCCTCCACAACCATAATTGAGTTTGGTTCAGTTTGCTCTTTCTTTCTCTTTTTTTTTTTTTTTTTTTCCTTTCATAAACTTAATTAATCCTTAAACAGAGCACCCATACAGAATAGAAACTGGAAGATCTCAAGGAGGAAAGCATTATATGACCCATAATACATTGCATTACATCACTTACGAGTTGTTCAAAGGTCTCAACAGATGTACTTAATATTATTAAGGAAGAAACTAATCTAAGCTTTTGCACACCACTGATTGGTTCAATGTCTTTCCCATGGTTTCCATCAAAGGGTTTCTCACTTGTTTAATGACCCATTTCCAGTTAATCTCAGGACGTAAAACAAACAAATGATATCACATCATATGGACAATAGAGTTGAAATTTATACAGGAAAATCACACGCAACAAGAGGGAGATGGTTGCACTTATAGCAAAGCCAAAAAGGAAGTAGATTAAAATATTGCAAGAAGACTCGATGACGTAATGATATTAAATTCAAATGCCTCAGAAAGGTTGAAAATGGGTTTATCTGAACTTATGTTGTTTGTGCAGAGCTTCTACAACAATAGACAAGAAATTGTCCAATCAAACTAATCTGAAGACAATACAAAGACGCACCAAATTTCACTCTTCAACTACATGTAAAAGCAATGCAACAAAATAAATTAGAAATATGGATTACCAACAATAATGTCCCAACATCAGGCTTTTCTTTCTGATTATTATGTATATCTTCTAGCTGCTTCCTGAAAGAAAGTACAATACAACACAGTTTTAAGTTTCTTTGAACTTTTCCTGGTGAAATCAGATATGAACTAAAACCCACAATTCCAGAGGGTCAAATAAATGGAAAAAATAATAATAAAATAATCAACCTCATACGTGTGCGTCTTTTATGGAATCTTACTTCCAACATTTTTCTTCTCCCTCTGACTCGAAAACAATAAGGAAACTAAAAACTCCAAAAGTAAATGGGAAAATGGAAGGTCAGGAAACATGTATTTTATCCACTATGTGTGATGGCATAACTCGCCTACCCTTTCTGCTTACGTACACGTGTTAGCACCAGTACACAAAATGCTACAATTATCAGGTCTTTTCTTGGACTACTATGTTGAAACCATGAATATTGTAGAAGATGTCAATAAGAACAGTCAGTTTCCAATTTTTTTTTTTTTTTTTTTTCTGTATTTTAAGAATTTGATCTTTACATTTTATGCAAGAAAAATGTAAGAAACTCCTGGCCTCTAACACAGAGAATTGAAGGTGTGAACATAATTTAATGTGGAAGACAAGTAGATTATACCTTGTTTTTTTACAGAACTGAATACAGAGCCGATAAGGAACATGCCATGGAGTAGGAAAGATTTTCCAGATTTCTTCATTTGTTCTCATACGACGCTTGATCCATGCATATCTTCGTTCAGTTTTATCCAATTTAGCTAGTTCTAGTAGTATAGAAAACAAGAGGAAATTCAAAATCAAGGGCAATTAAAGTGAAGTCTTCATACAGAAAGCATCTCCACTAAGAATAAGATCTAACATGAAGACACACCAGCTCCTTCAAAGATCTGCTCATAAGAAGTAAGCTCCCTGCTGCAAAAGTTATTTACTAATTCTTCCCTCACAGACGGCTCTAAAGCATCAACAACCAAGCAAGCATCAGATAGTTGCTGGAGTAAATTAGTTTCCTCTGACTCTTTTCCAGTTCCTAAGCTGAGAATAAACCGCAAAAGAGAAGAAACTTAGGAGTGAAAGACAGCAAAAACATTTCAGTTGCAACAGGGAAAATATCCAGTAAATGAACCAGGTGCAGAGGAAAATCAAATTTCAAGTAATAAGTTCAAAGTGGATAAAAGCAAATAGAAGATGGACTTCTCGTCCATCAATAAGAAGGAAGACTGTCATTAAGAAACAAAAAACAAGAAAAGGAAAAAATAAAGAATCCACCCAATGTGTATCTGCATAATATTATAACAACTTACCTCGAGAAATCGGAAAACACGTGTGACTTTAGTATTTGTTTGATATTCTTAAATTTCTCCCTCAGCTCCGTGATTTTCGGAATATCCCTATAAGCTTCAAAATGGCTACATAACTGGTTCACGGCCTGACATGCATCATAACCCAGAATTAACATGAAGCACTTTCTCAATAATTATATAAAATTAATCTTCTAAAACTGCTAAATATTTTCAATCATCTGTATATAACGCAAAACTTTGTACGAGGAAGAAAAGGATTGTTTTACAAAAATATAACAAAAGCAAAATAACAACAGTGTGCATGAAAACAATGCATATAATTTCTTTACAAGGATCTTCCAATTGTTTAAAGAGAGTGGAACAGTGATCATATGCTAAAGAGAGTGTAACAATAATCATATGCTGCAAAGGAGAGGGCATAATTGAGCTACATATAACCTGAAGCATGGTTAAAATAAATGGAGCCATATAGTAAGCACCTCTTCAACCTAGAATAAAATGACACTGTATACTAGAAGATAGGTTACCTCCAACTGTGCAGAAGCCTCTTTATATTGTCGTTTTGAAGCCATTACTTGAAGCTGCTCAACAGCAGAGACTGCCATGTCACAAAAATAGGTACTACCATGAGATGTAATATAAAGGCAAGCATCACTAGCTTCTAAATCAGGGTAAAACAATTAAACTAGTAATTTTGATCAATCATCACTGTCGAAAAGGAAGCAAGAACTAACCGAGCATGGTCAGACGATGAAGAGCAGTAATCGTAGTTGTTATATGCTTCTTTGCAAAGTCTAACTTCTTAATGTCCCGACATATTTCTTGAACCATTGTCTCGCTCTGCTCAGCTTTCGTTTTAATTTCTCGGATCTTATACATGAGTTCCTGCCTTAGAGGATTACAAAATAAATAAATAAAATAAAACCAAACCAAAAATTCTAAAACTAAAGCTAATGCAAGCCATATACAGCAATAGCAAGCCTTGATTATGCAAATTAACAACAATGCCTATGGACATAATTTATGAACCGACCTCCACAGCACGCGTAGCAGCAGCGAGATCTTCTTTGGCTTTGGTCCCCGAATTGCTCTGAAAAACCACACCAACCAATCAATCAAAAACTAGAAAACGTGAAATTGCAGTTGTGAGCTCAGCTCAACAGGAAAAAATGGCAAAAATGACGACCTGTTGGCGAACCGCCGCTAAAATTCCAGCATCCACACGCCGAATCTCACTGTGTATCTTTTGCATAAGCGGCTCCACACCAGATAGAGACGCCTCTGTTCGTGCAATTCAAGCATTCCAAAGAGTAAGAAGCACAAAACCTACACATTCTACTTATACAAACCCTAAACACACAAACAGAGACACACAGAGAGACAGAGAGACCTGTAGGGAACATTTGATTGATGTATTCCAAAGCGCTTGACTTGTCCATGGCTTGCAATTAAGCTCCAGCTCGTTGCGTTTGAGTTGTCGATCAGAGAAACAGTTCAAAGAGAGAGATCTGAGAATTTGGATAGTTCGGATGCTCTCCCAGTTTGAGCTCTCCTTTCGATTCAACAATGGCGCTGGAAATGGGTCGATCTCAGATCGTCTGAGATTATGTGAACCGGGTTTCAGGATCAACCACTCTGACCCGATGTTTTGGAGCGGGCCAAAATGCGCGGGTTTGCATCTAACTTATGGGCTGGGCCTCTCTATGGGCCAAAATAATTATGTCAAGACCAAATTATAGAAATGATGAGAAAAATAGACATATGATTATATACAATCGGTAGTGATAGAGAAGTTTTTCGTCCGTTGATTGATAAGAAAGTTTTTGATAGTTGATTGGTAAGGAAGTTTTCCTCCACCAACCGACGTAGCCATTTATTTTTGCACATGTAGGGGCATTGAAGTAATTTTAAGTGATGTTTATAGGTTGTGTGCATCTATATATATAAAGCAAAAGGCAGAGAATGGTGAAACATTCTAAATACCAGAAAATGCCCTTGATTAATGCAAACATTAAGAATTCAAATTATTAATTAAATGAGGATAATACGGTAAATTCATACTTTTTCATATTTTAAAAAAGAAAAAGAAAAAGAAAAAGAAAAAGCAGATAATGGATCCTATTTTTAGGGAACACAACTACCTATTATCTTTTTTAATTCTAAAATAAATTTAAATTTTTTTAAAAAAAAGCCTCTCGCAAGCGCGGAAGCGCGTGCGGAGAGACTAGTGTTTACTTATATGGAATAGAGGAAAGGAAATCATAAATCAGAAAAGTTATTAATGAATATAGCATAAAATTAATCTAATTCATAGTGTTTCATATATTGAATTATGGTTTTTAGAATATAATTTCTTCATTTGTGTGTTAGTAAATAAAAGAAAAATAAGGAATTAGAATAATTTACATCAGAAAATAAGAAATTAGAATAACACGTAAATGAGAAGACAATAGCTATACATTGATAATGACCTAAACGTAATGGATAATACTCTAAACTAGTTAATTCAAATATTTAATACTAATTATTTACTATTAGATAAAAAAATCATAAGAACAAATCCCTGCTTAGATGACACCTCCGAGTGGGGAGGTTAGGTCATGGTTGATAAGAAATGACTCTACCATAGGTGCTTGTAGAACAACGTCAAATGTTATTACATGTGCATGACACGTGGTGTCAACTTCACACAATTGAGGAAAATAAGAATTCATCCTTGGATTGCAAACGTCAGAGAACTACATGAGAAAAAATTGGAACTACATGAAGTTTAGTGGTAATCTAACCACCAAACTATCAATACCTTTGCAATTTTGCTTTTAATTAATTAATTAATTAAAGCAGCTAATTAGGTTGATTAAATAAATGAAGTAAAGTGAAGAAGAAGGAAAGGGAGGAAAAAGGCGAAAAAGAGAATCCACAAGCACACAAATCAAGTTGGCTTGGCGGGTGATTATATAAACAAAAATAATTTAAAATTTTAATTCCAAAAAGAACAAAACTTGATTTAATATAAGATTCATGTCCGACCACCCTTTGTTGTATCCATCATTGCAACTGTTACTGGGTTGTGTGTTTTTCAATTTATACTCAATTCTGCGAGTGTCAGCTCAAAACAGACTTTCGGAGGACCTCACTCATTCTACAAATTTAGGGTTTTTCTGGGTGCAATTTTGCTACTTTTTTTCTGGGTTATGATGGAGAGTTCAGCTTCTGAGCTTCAACATGGAGAGGAATCCACGTCGGATGCCTCTGATCAGCCCCAGGTGATTTTATGCAATGTTCAGGTCCCAGAGTTTAGTAATTTGACTAGTAAAGATTTGATTTTTCTCTTCATTTCTTACATTTTCTGGGTTGCCAACAACCTGTAGTTATATTGCTGTTGTCTTGTTGATCTGAATTGGAAAAGGAAAACTTTTTAGATGGTTCATGTTAAAAGCTCACATTTTGATACGAAGTTTATGTTTTTCTTTGTTGCCCATGTATTTACTTGTGCTGAAGTGCTTGGACTCTATAGCTTGTTGGGTCTCTTTTTCTGAATTCAGTATCAATGAATGCATTTGATGGTTTTGCAGGTTCATGATCAACAGGGAAAAAATGAAGAAACTTCCTTGGTTCAACAGTCAAGACGGCCAAACCTCTCCTCATTGCAAATACCAGCAAGGACACTGGAAAGTAGTCTGTCTGCTTTTACGAGGATTGATATTCCTTCCGTACCAAGTCCTAGTTCTACTAGAGCTGGACTGCCCCCTAGACCAAATTCAGCTAAGATCAAATCATCCATGAAAAATTTGTTTCCTCAAAAAAGCTTTAGGGCGAAAAATTTGCCCCTGGATGGTGAGACGACCATTCTCATTATACCAGATACACCTTCATCAGATGGTCATTTGGCAAAGCCTTCTACTTCAAGGTCTTTCTCGCTTAATAAGGTTTTCTTCTCTCCATCAATGAAAGCAACACATTCTTTACCAGTTACACCAAGTGCAAATGTGGGTTCTGAGACTGTGCAGGGCAGACATCTGGAGAGTCATTCTGATTTCTCTGTAAGTGATTCTATTTTATCTTTTCCATATACCAGTTCGAGTTTCGAAATTCTCAGATTGAATAGCTTAATATCAAATTTCGAATAAAATTGTTTCAGAAAATTGAAGTTAAGCAGCATATGTCCCGATCATTATCGGTTCCAGTAAATGTTAAAACCAGAAGTTTAAGGAGGATGGATTCCGGAGGCATGATGCGTGTAATTTCAGCAACTCCACGTCCTTCAATAGTTGAGGGTGCCTCACCGAATGCTGCCCCAGCATTGGAAACCTGTAAATGATACATCTTGTCATTAATAGAATTTCAAAATAATGATTAATTTATATTATAGCATATTTACTCATCTGCTACAAGACAAAACTTGTGAATTAAATGTATTAACCCGGACATAAAGCAATTCTTCACATCCATAGGTATCGTTCTTAGGTTTTCTACCTTGGTTGCATATAGATTTGCTTTCAGGAGAAAACCCCCTCATCTTCATTCATAATAGGATTTATATATTTTTATTCATGTGTTGATTTATGTTAGTTCACTTGCAACTGGGAATGACGTTCATAGCTTTAAAATAATAAAAATTGAGATCCGAAATTTTAAACTTGTTCAGTTCAAGTACTGAGCCATTAACTCCTACTAAATGCTTATGGATCTGTTATTTTATCTTTCCCACTTTAATGCTCCTTCTATTTTGTATTATCTAACTAATATATGTGTAACTTGTGGATGATAACTCGCTAATTTCAGCTACTGAAGATTCTGGTGAAGACATTCCTGAAGAAGAAGCCGTTTGCAGGATTTGTTTGGTTGAGCTTTCGGAAGGTGGTGATACTCTTAAAATGGAGTGCAGCTGCAAAGGAGAGCTGGCACTTGCTCACAAAGATTGTGCAGTAAAGTGGTTTAGCATTAAAGGGAACAAGACCTGTGAAGTCTGCAAGCAGGATGTTCAAAACTTACCTGTAACACTACTCAAAGTACACAATCCTCAAACAATTATTAGACGACCACCAACAGTAATGCAGCAGAGGGAAGTCCCTCGTTACAGGCAAGTCCCAATTATTACAATGTTGGTATTAATCCCAGCATGACATTGTAGTTATGAATCATTGTAAAGAGCCTTGGGGCTCCATGTTTTCAATTTTTAGAAGAAATCCCTGTCATTTCAAGATTTTGAAGAACGTATGTAGCCTATCCTCCTGAAGAATGTTTCCTATCATAACATTGATATGTTAGTAATTCTGGTTACTTGATAGCAAACTAAACTACACTCAGTTAATGCCCCATTTATTGTCTATGGGCGTTTATCTGGTTGCCATCCTTGCAGAAAATCCGATCATAAACATGTTAAGATTTTCTTGATTTGCCAATATAATCTAGCCCCCTTCTTTTATTTTTTTGGTTGTTCATGGTCACTTTTAATATGAATTGCATTTCCAATAAAATGGACTTTTGTTGAGGTGGGGGAGATGCATGTATACATGTTTCCTAGTGCTGCATCTGTTAAGCACATAGAAAATTATGAAAACGTATTTGTTTCCATCAATAATTCAGAGAACTTTCTAGAAATTTTTGGTATCATGCCCCTTTATTGAGATATTATTGTTTAAGTTTGATTTTGGATTTCGCCTTGTTGCATGCTTGACAGGGTCTGGCAGGACATACCAGTTCTTGTCCTGGTCAGCATGCTTGCATATTTCTGCTTTCTGGAGCAACTTCTGGTATGTTTATAAACTCAAGCTTTTCACTATATGGCATTATATTTTGGGTAGTAAGCTCAGCCTTGTTGGCAAAGATAAACTTCGACTAGATTCTAAAATTCATGTTGTCCCATATTTCATATTATTCTTGATATGATCTTGAAAATTTCATAAGTGACAAGAAATCACAGATATTCGGATAAGGTTGTAGGCCTAAAGCGGTATCTGTTTAGATTGCAGCACGCCAATGGTTTTTGAACATTTTCATAACCTCAAGAGTTTACCATTTGCAGTCTCTACATATACGCGTGTTATTTAAACATTTGTATGAACATTTTGTTATTGTTTTACATTATAATCAATTTATCAGTGGTGTTGCCTTTTTTTAAAATCTGAACAGGTATCTGACTTGGGTCCTCGTGCTCTTGCCATTTCTTTACCCTTCTCTTGTGTTTTAGGTCTCCTTTCATCCATGATTGCTTCAACAATGGGTGAGTTTATTATTCCTTTCACTACCAAGTTATTTATTTTTCTTTTATTTTTTTTTATAAATCCTCGTTTAATAGTTGACAATGCTATACTGGGAAATTATTTTCCCCAACACATCTGTGAAGTTATTTTTCTTTTTAATCTATTCTTGCTCTTCTCGTTGGATGTTAGAAGCCTTGTCATATTTAATTCTAATTAGGGAATATTTAAGAATTGAGTTGCAGCCATTATGTTTTCTACTCTCTCACTCTCTCTCTCCCTTCCATTTTTTTTTTCAAATTTGTACAACATTCTTTTTTCTTCTTCCATGAATTATACTTGAAATACCTGATTATGCATGATGGTGGCAGTGAGCAGGAGCTACATATGGGCTTATGCCTCCTTCCAGTTTGCCATCGTGATCCTGTTTGCTCATATATTTTATACTCTAGTAAGCAGAACTGGTTTCTTTCACGAATCCCTGCACCTGCTCCATTTGTTTCTCTTTCTGGTTTCTTTTCCTGTGTTCTTGTTTTTAGGGAGGAGCACTTTGGTCTCTGATGCAGCTTCTCATGTTCATTAAACATGCAGCTTAATGTAAATCCGATTCTCTCAGTCCTCCTTTCCTCATTCACTGGCTTTGGGATTGCAATCAGCACAAATTCTCTTCTGGTGGAGTATCTTAGATGGAAATCCAGCAGACAACTGCAATCTTCCCATCAACATGTGCACCTGCATGAACTACAGCTGCAGCAGCACCTGCAAGAGCACCAGCAGTGGCAGCAGCAAGAGCAATATCAACGCCATTACCAGCAACAACGACGGCAACGTTTGATGGAAGATTCGCAGAATCAGTATCAGCAACGACAACAGCAGTTGCAGCAGCAAGAACAAGAACAAGATCATTATCAACACCAACAGGAGCAACAACTGGAGGAAGATCTGAATGTGGATGGTCCCAGGCAGCTAGAAATTAGACATGGCACGTAGTTCAAAAAGACTCAGCAATTTTGGTTTCTTTGATAGGTACACTCAAGCTCAGTAGATTGAAGATCTTTCCTTTTGTCCAATGCATGTTAAGATTTAATCATACTCTACAGAAGGGTAACTTAAAGGTTTAAGTCCATCTGAGCTTCAGGGAACGTAGACTTTGCATGATCTCTGCGAGGTTCTCTTCGGATTCAACAGCCTTGGTCAAATGAGTTTAGATAAAAACTGCCAATTCAGATTGTTTAAGTCTGTCATGAATGCACATGTTTCTTCAACAAATCATTTTTTCTCATTGCAATCATCTTAACTTTGGTGCGTGCACGTAATTATTATGCGCACCAAGAATATTATAGTCACCAAATATGAAATACTTGATATGTGATTTTGGTAAACCAACTATAAAAGTTGGAACTCGTAAGTATTTGACTTTAAATAATTGTTTTCTTTTGTTTTTATTTCTTGCAGATTAAATGGGTTGTACGGGCAAGAGTTCAGTCAGGAATCAGACGCGAGTGCCTGAACAAGAGAGGCATGTTGTAGGGATACTCGGGATTCCAAGTAAGGCTGACTGGATGGTATGTTGTATTCACAAGCCTGAGCTCAACTCATTTACAGACTTTAGCGTAAGCAAAAAGGTGTCAAGCATGATGATATTTTGCTCGTCAATGAGGAGAGTAAAATGCCCCCATCAGAACTTGACATTATCATAATAAATTTCATAAATTTTTGTAACCGATTGAAAAAGGAAAATTTCAGAATCCAAAAAGGAAAAGAGAAAGTTATCTAATTATTTGTTGTGTATTTCTTGTAATTTACAAAGTTGATCTTCTCATCTTGCCTCTGTGTTACGTAAGAAAGCTTTCTGCTTGATGAGCATGTATCTTGTGCATGCAGGGTTTATATGGTTCGTGATGATATTTTTGAGAATCCACAAACCCAACCCAAAGGCTTACCATAGAACTGCCTTGTAATGAAACTCATCATATCCATAATTTCTTAGCACAATTCAATTGGAGATATTCATTTCCTACAGGCGGCCAGATTTAGATAATTAAAGTTATAAATAATAATAATAATAATAAATGATAAAAATTGATAGCAAGAGCTTAGAACTGCTCATAACTTATCTCACCAAAATTTGAACAGTGCCTAAATCAAAACTAAGCAAAATCAAGTAGTCTGTAAAGAATCCTGCGTATACCAAGTAGGCTACAACAATCTTGAGCTCCCCCCAAGCAGCGCAACGCGATTTAAAACCATAAAAATAACATTATATAAAAAAGATGCCAACGCAATTTCATGTATTGGTCATCGATGGGGAGCAACCTAGAATGTGAGTTACATGAGCAATGGACATTTCAGCTCTTGCATCTTCATTTTACATCCACAGTCACTTGCTAATAGGGAAACATCATGACCTTACTAATGTCAAGAGTTCATTAGGAGATGTGCTTGGGTAAATAGTAATTGCAGACTCCCAAAGCTTATCGGAGTACACTTCTAGCATTTGGTTTGGTCACTGCTTCAAGAAACCTGTACATCCATCGATCTAGCATTCCTGATGCAAGACAAAAGTAATAACACATAACCAAACAGAATGGGTAATTAATGAAAAAGATATGATAAGAATGACAGCTTGGCAGGTTCAACTTTGATGGCCTAGACTCTAGTAGTCTAGAACATCAACCAGTCGGAACTTCAATAAGCAGAAATGAAGTGTCAAATCCACCATATATGGGATCTGTCAACCTGAGTGAAACTCCTTATTTCCACCCTGAATCAAATAATTAAACCCAAAAAAAAGAAGGAATGGGCCTACTCAGACAAAAAGATCCAGAAAGTTAACATCATTTGGCAGAACAAGATAAGAGGACAGAATTGCTTCTGCACTCAAATCCCTCGTATTAGAATGGGCCTTCTGTTCTGGTTCTGATAATGCTGACTCAGAAGAAACGATAAAAGAACGAGTGAAAATACAAACCTGTCAAAGCAAAGGTACCGCCCAATACAGCACAAAGCCGAGTGATGAAATGGAGAAAACTGCGGCGTTCTTCTTTGATAGTTACAGTGATTGGCGACAGATCATACAAGAAGTATACAGCTGGATATAAACAAACAGGGCTGATAATTAACACCAAGAAACCAAAGAAAGGACTAACAAATAATTTCTCATACACCAACCTGGCCATGTCCTATCAAACTGCTTCATAGGAGAAAAATATTCTGTGACAGAGAATTGATTGGTTGGCAAAACTTCTTTTGAGATATACCTATATTCGGTTGGAACAACCTGCATTGCAACAAAAAGAAAATTTTTCAAAATAGGTCATCAAGGTCAATGAATTGTTCATGAAAGCCTACATAAAGAATAGATGATTAAAAAAAGTATACCTAACAACAAAGTTAGGCCTGCTGATGTCTCATGCAAATTGTGCAATTGGTCATGTTTGGAACATTAACATATAATTTGAAACAAATTCTTTTTGTTTTTCTTTTCTGAGGAATCAAATGTGTTAATTTGTTTTTCAAAACATTAGTTTGAAGACAGATACTTAAGATTCCTGAAAATGCCCACCGACCAACGAAGCAAAAATCCATTATACTTTGAGGAAAAGGTAACAAATACCATTACTCAAGGTCCCTGGATGTAGTTAAAAAGTTTGAGCTTTAGCAAACCACTTAACAAAAGAAATAATACAAGTCCTTTATTGGATGTATAAGTTCCTTGGCTAGGAGTGCGACTTGTTGGATGGAAGTCTCTTACTACCAGGGGACCTTTTCTTTAATTCTCTCCTATATGAGTTAAAATATAGGACAACTACTTGATCTTCCACAATTAACAGAATGAACAAAACTTGAATTAAAGGCTTAGACTCTAGTAGGCAATCCTGCACATTATATGCATAAAATGGGCCATTCTATATTGCAGATTCATGAGAATTAAATCTACCACAAAGCTGTATATTAAATCCAAAGAAAGCCCACGTATTCAAACCTTTATATAATATTTGAAAGTGCCACTTGTGTCATGCAAAATACGCTCCGTCCCATCAAGTGGATTGTGAATCCCTGGATATTTTGGGCCAAATGACAAGTCATGAATGATATGGCTTATATTTACATTTTTAGATCCTTCAAAAATCTGCAGAGAAACAGTAAGACATGGAACAATAAGATAGGAGCTATAGTTAACTAGAGCCAACAAGCTTTTAAATCACGTTATGCAGAAAAATGGCAGTTGACACAAGACTGATCCAAAAAGCATCCCTTGATATGAGAAGCGAGAGGGATTGGTTTACTCACACAACTTCAAACTCCATATCATTCCCAACACAAAAGATTGACCAAAAATTTAAGATTCAATTTTTTTTTTAAAATCTAAGAGGATCGAAACAAGAATTTATCAAATCAAAATGCACCAATCTAATGATTTATTCCAAACGCCAATTTTTATCTAAAAGGATCAAAACAAGAATTTATCAAATCAAATTGCACCAATACCAAATATTAAAATTTTAATTCAGACTCATAATTTAGGTCCTCCATAAGTACTTTAGATCAGGCACTGTACTTTGCATGTTCTAGATCACATGAAATTCGTTTGCCACAAAATGGACAGACATTGGAAAAAGAAGGGAGCAAACATTCAAGGAAAACTAACCATTTGTGCAACGAAAATGTTTAATCCATGAACTGAAATGTGAAAGTTTCCAGCAACCCTTTGGACATCTAAAACACCAAAAACCTGCAGCAAATTTTACATAAAATATATATAAAAAACATTCCAACATAAATCTGAAAGAGCAAATAGGGTTCATTAACATAACAAATAGACATATCTGTAATTAAATACCTGGCATCCTTCTCCATTTGCTATTGCATGCTTTACCCTCTTGATGAGATCTTCTGCAGCTTGATCAAAAGCTCCTTGTAAATGAATTTCCTGGTCCTTGTCCTCATGATGATCTTTACTGTCATCTGGTCAAGGTTCTTTATCAGATGTTGGACAATTTAACGAATATGCCCTAGAAAAAAATCATAGTTCTAAAACTAATGCTATGGCAACACTCAATCAAACAGAAATCACTTTAGTTTGTGAAGAAGGTAAGACATAAAGGAATGAGGCTAGAAAGATAAGAGGCAAACATAAAAATACCAAAAAATAAAATAGAGAACACAAAGAATGCCAAGAAAATCCACCATCAGATAATTAAATCCATCATCCACTCTTTCTCTTGAGCTTTTAGTCCTTTGTTTTCAGACTTTATTAATTGTTCAATTGTCCTGCCATGCAAGCAATAGCCCATTGGTTACATTATATGCTTTGCAAAGGGGCTTACAAC
This sequence comes from Prunus persica, assembly GCF_000346465.2. Taxonomy (NCBI): domain Eukaryota; kingdom Viridiplantae; phylum Streptophyta; class Magnoliopsida; order Rosales; family Rosaceae; genus Prunus; species Prunus persica. The sequence goes on along the minus strand of NC_034011.1, from coordinate 20,404,387 downwards.
CTTAATGGGCCCTTGGAAAGTGGGTTTACTTTATCATTTAGGTGTCTCCAAAGGGAACATTGACTACATGATTCATGTTCATTAAAGGAAGTATCTATTAAGGAAAAAATAAATAGAGCCTGTAAGGGAAAAATGTTATGTCCATCGTGGGAGCCAAAAACTTCCATTGATCCAAGCAACAATGAGAGTAAAATTGATCAGGTGCAGAAGACAAAGTGAGATTGTAGAAAAAACTTCTTGCAAAAATAGAATCTGAAAAGCATGGCAACACATCCAAAACAAAATGTGGTAGTAATGCAAAAAGGATATTACCATGCTTGTGAGAATGTTCCCTTTCCACAAGGTCAGACAAATATTCAGTGCCGATGATGTGGCCATAACTGTTCAGGCGAAGCTGCAGCCACTCTAAACTGGTTAGGAGAATAACTATGAGAGAGAGAGAGAGAGAGAGAGAGAGGAAGGAGACAGATCAAAAGTTTCCATTTTTAACTATTAAATTTCACTGAATACATGCATGGGAAAGCAGGTAGTCTAACAACCGGGAGATTACAACAAAATTTTATTAGATGTGCTACTTAAGCACATCTAACTGGATAACTGGCAGTGGATCAAAACAAGAATCAAAAGAAAAACAAAATTAGTCATTACTACCAACTTCTCAGAAAGCCTAAAACCCATGATGGCCCAGAAAAGAGCCACCAGAAAAAGCTTGAAAAATACCTAAGTAGAGGGAGATTCAAAGAACCCCATATGAAGTGGTACAGATAAAAACGAATTATGTTCACTTGAATCAAAGTCTTATACTTGACTCAACAGATAAATTGGGACCTAGCACAAAATATGCATCATGCAACATGACATAAACATGAAGACTAGTCTTCGACACCAAACCCTTTAATGTAGTACATTATTCACAGATTTTAACAGATAAAACACATTGCTACCACAGTACACAAATCTAGTTCTTATTGTTTGATATGTTATTATTCTATACATCTATTTAAGTAAAAGGAAAAAAAAAAAAAAAGTCTCTTACTTTCCATATGTTTGTGTCAAGATCCACTTCATGCTTTCCTGACATATCAATCGCATCCACACTCAAAACTGCAATCAAAAGTTGAAAACCCAGCATCATCATTACAGAAACTACAAACATGAGATAAGAAGAAAATCTACAAAGAAACCAGCATTTACTTAAATACAAAGAAGGAAACATGCTAACCATCACAAGGTAAAGATGGAAATGTGATATTTATGTGAATTGGAAGAGTCTCTCCACGCTTCAAGTCTACGGACATCTGCCGAATGCATAAGCTTTTCCATTAGATAACTTATAATCTCAAAGGATCTATACAACATCTCCAAACTTATATCTCCCAGTTTGACTAAAGTTCTGGTACATTATACATCAAAATGGCAGATAATAATATACATGTGAGCTATTTCTTTTACATTCACAAATTTCTTTCATGCACCCTGAGCAGATAATAATTACCTGCGTATCCGATTTACAACATCAACAGAAAATAAAAAGGAAAGCTTTTGAAACTCTAACCTGATGGACGGTATATGTGGTAAGATAATATCTCAGCTCGTGCACAAACAATGTCGCCATTATAAGTAGACCAACAACAGAAACTACACAAGCAAAAGTAAACAAATATTGAATACAAACCATAATTAACAGAGAACCAAACACACAAAAATAAATAAATCAATCAATCAAACAAAGATATTACCAACTGCCCCAGTTTGTGTTTTCTGCAACAAGTGCTCTTCGGCACGAGGAAATGCATCCAAGCTCTTCAAGGCTTGTTTCACGCCCATTTTTACCCCAATTCTCAACGAGAAATACCAGAGAAATTTACCCAGCCTGTACCAATTTCAAAATTTTAAAATTTTGAAGCATCAACAAACTACTCGGATTCATTCATGCAGATCAAATTCAAAATCGAGCTGCTTTTTATTTTAGTTTTACAAAGAGTGAATTAAATCCAATTGTGATTGGAAATTACAGGACGAGTTTAATTTGAATTAAATGAGAAAAAATATGAATATAATAAGATGCAGAGGTACCCGTACCAGTGGATTTTGAATGAATCGCCCAACAAAGAGAGATTTTTGCGTTTCGAAGACCAAACACCGAAGTCGGAATTGTAGCTGTTAGACTCTGGCACTTTTATATTTACGAGCCGCGTTATGGTGTGCGCGCGTCCTCTTGGTGTTCTCCTGAGCCAACCTTTTAATTTTCTCTCTCCTTTTTAAAAATTTGCAAGTGTCCAATTCTCCATTTATCTCCGGATGATTTTCTAATTGTTTGCTTGCCCTTAATATATTTTTTTTGCCCTTTATATTTTTCTGCCTTTGAGGCTGAGAAGTGACATTTGGTGGTTATCAATTGATCCTCAAATTTGTTAATCAATAGCTATTTTCAAGTATATGGGTTTGTTGCTCAATCAGTTGAAAACGTTTATCACTATATTTAAGATTTCACGAGTTATAATATGAGTGAACGACATGATTGATATTTCATGAATTTAGAGTATGGTATTAATAAATAACGATATGTGTCATGATATCATTTGCGAATTGGTAAGGTTCGATGGGCATGATGAAAACCTCTCTAGAATGCGTATTAACTACGACCTGATTCATTATGTATGTATTAATAAATGAAGAAAAAAAAAATCAAATTCAGTTTATTTTAAAAAATATATTACATTAAATATAATCTTTATATGACGAGACTAAATAATATAAACACGGCGAAAGTAAACTGTTGTCCGGTAGAGGAAAACTAAAGCTGTTGTGGAGTGTCGAGTGACTGAGGATGGCGGCAAAGCTCATAGCAACGTCTCCTTTTGTAGGAATTGCAGTTTTTGTCTCGCTCATCGCTCTCGTCGCGTTTTATTATAAGCCTTTCTCACAACAGGTCAGAGGCTCAAAGCTCATTTCTTTTGTTTTTTTAATTTTCTTGACAGAATACCAGACACCCCAACTGAAATTTTTCATGATTTTGGGAGCTAAAGCAAATCCAAGATTCGATTTTACTTGGGTATTCTTCCAAGATGGGTTTTTTTTATAAAAAAAACTGTTTGCTTTGGTTCGCTTTTGAATGTTTAACATTATAGTGCAAGTATGTGAGTTGATTTTGTTCTTGTTTCTAGAGGTTGTTCACTGTTGAAGAATTGGCCTTGTACAACGGGACTGATCAAAGCTTACCCATTTTATTAGGAATTCTCGGGTACCTTCTCACTTTCTCTCTATTTAGATGGATGTATTAAAACCCTACTCACATACAGTTCAAGCACCACAAAGTGTGCGGTTGACTTTTCAGAATATACATTAGAAATGAGAAGTTGTAATCTCATGATGAGTTGAATTTTGGAAATCAAGCAGAGCACTTTATATGATTCCTAAATGCCTGTGAGCATACATTTACTGATTTAAAGAAACTAATCCGTATTTTCTGATCAGATCGGTTTTCGACGTGACAAAAGGAAAATCTCATTATGGTGAGGGTGGGGGTTACAATCATTTTTCAGGAAGGTTTGTTCTCTTCTCTAACCCTGTTGAATTTTCTTACTTAAATTTGGTACTAGGTATTGATGTTTTCTCGATTTTTCCCGGAAACACATGCTCGGATTACAAATTGTGCTAGTGTACTTTTTAATTTTCATTACCTATAGCATTAGTTGGTGTATGATAGGATTTGAATATATTTAGTCATCAAATCCTTTTATCCTTTGTTTGATTGTATCTGTCTAGAGACTGGTATACTAATAGCTCTTTTGCCTTCACATCAACCCTTGCAATCAATAAAGAGATGCTTCACGAGCATTTGTTTCAGGAAACTTTACAGGTAAAGATGGTCTTCTTCTTTTTTTCGCTTTTAATTGTTGATGGATTTATTATGCAAGTTCAAAGTTTAATAACTTACAGAGTTGCCTTTGAATTGATTTTTTTGTAGGCTCATTTTTTATTTTTCTGATTAATGTACTTTTAGTACTTTGAAGTTGCTTTGGGGTTTAAAATAACGCTTGAAAAAAGTATTTATGTTTTAATAATCACATAGCATCTTTTGTTGGTTATATTGTAGGAGATGGGCTCACAGACTCGCTACGTGATTTATCCAGTACACAGGTAACTCATGTTATTTGCTCTCCTTTTTACCCTGGAGTTTGTGAAGCCATGCTGGACAACAAAAAGGGGGAAAGACACTAAATTTTTTTAGAACTGCAGCTACTAAACATCACCCATATTGAATGCTTTCCCCTGCTGGTTCTACCCTCTTAGTCCATGATTTGCAAAGTGTTTCAGGTAGCTCACTTGTGGTGATCTCATGCTGCCTCCTGCTCACCCTATGCCTTCTAATTCAATAATTTATGAAATTAGTCAGGATTAGTTCACCTGCATTTGATGATTGCCTGACTGATTCCATATTCCAGCCCAACTGACTTGTTCAGAATCATTGCTTCTAATGTGAAACCCTTACCTTGTATCATGTTTTGCTATAGTGTCCCTATGCGTTTGCCATTTTGTGACATATCCACTTGCTTCAACGTGGCATCTTCTTGTGTGACTTCTTCGCTTATCAATTTTTTGCGTTCTTTGCCAATTTTTTCACACTTTTAAACTGAATAACAATACTAATGGAAAAATAGGTAAATATTCAATCTAATCCCTACTACTTGGTTCAGCTGCATATTTGGGACTGTGACATCCGAAGTTTCGTTGGTTGCTACAAGAGTGATTGAGTTTTTTTTTCTTTTGTATTTGCAGGTGAAGAGTGTTGTTGAATGGAGGGATTTCTACTTTAGAAGTTACACGTGAGTTATACATCTATCAGCCATCTTTTTTACTTTTGATGCTTGGAAGGTGGAATTTCAACGCTTTTAATAATGTTGGAAGTTTTTTCATGGTTACTGGAAACTTGGGCCAATTAGCTGATCTGTTTTCCACTTTTGAAACCGTTAGAAACTTGTTTGGGGTTTTAAAATTTTACATCTACTACGAAAATTGCAATTGAATAAAATAGGAACATTACCATGAATCTCTCAAACTTTCACTGAGGTCTGTAAGCAAATTTTGATGTAATCTGTTTCACATACTGCATGTAGGAATCATTGTTATATCTGCCTGCATATGCTTATGATTGTTCTGGTTATAAGAGGCAAAGATCGACCACAAAAGAACGAAATTAATTTCTTTTTTTGGTAATAGACACTTTTGTTTATGCCATTCAGAATGTCCTATTGCATTTTTTTGGAATTCATTTATGTTGCAAGTTTATAGCTATTTATAAAACAGACGCCAGCCTTGTTCTGTGCCAAACACGATATGCTTGTCCTTTCATCCACCATTTTGTTTCAGTGAAGTTATCATGTTAGATATATTTGAGCTTGACTTCTTGTTCCTCGTTCATTTTCATGGTTTTAGTTTGAAAGGATAAAGATATTAACTGATCTTCTTTTCGAATGAATAAAATACTTGGTAATTACTATTCATGACTTTTAATTGTCAGATTTGTAGGTAAGCTAGTAGGTCGTTACTATGATTCTGAAGGAAATCCTACAAAATATTTAAAGGGAGTGGAAGCAAAGGCTGCTAGAGGTGCTCAGCTTTTGGAGAAACAGAAGAATGAAGAAGCGAAGCAACCTAGTTGCAATTCGAGGTGGAGTCAGGACGAGGGTGGAGAGGTATGTCTTCCTGACGTGGAATCAATTATGGGAACGAAGCAGTCATTGTGCTTCTCTCAGAGTTCTTATAATGTTTTTTCCTTATGTTTTCAATATTGTGCTGTTATGGAGGCTTATAATGTCCATCTTGTCTGACACAAACCATGAGGAATGGTATTACAAAAATATATGCACCTAAAATAAAAATGGATCAAATACGGACTTCGAAGTCCCTAGTTGTGGTTTGGCAAGCATCTGTATTGTTGAATGAGCTTGATCTTAGATTTCCACTGTCTTGGTTATAGGTTTGGTGTGATGAGGGCGTCCCAAGGTTAGTTCAGAGACCACTAGAAATTGCTTTAACTGGGAAGATGAGCAAGCGATGTGCATGCTTTAAAGAAGATCAACTGGACCAGTCAGGGTTGGAAGTCTACGAAGGATGTGATTTCCTTGCAAAGACTTGCCGAGTTTAAACGGGGGGTTTTGGAACTTCCATGTTAGAGATTTTAAGTTATCCTTCCACATCTGATGTCACTGCGCTAAGTTGTTGAAAAGGGATGAACAGAGGCAGATGAATAGAGAAGCATTGTAATGTGTTTGGTCTACAATTTTCCTCCTATTACATTGCATGGATTGTTGTAACTATACATGTATATTGATACTGTTTTTTTCCTTCTCTATATTGTGAATTATATGTTCATGCTAGATCATCACTTTAAACATATTGAGGATTATAATTTCTTGCCAGATCACTTTGGACAAATTTTTTAAAGGATTGATCATGGGGAAGAGAGGCTACTTCCAGTCTAGCAGCTTTTATTATGCTAATGAAGTTTCTTATACAAGATTTACCAAAGACAAAACATGTTTTGCAAAAGAATCAATTTAACACATCTAAGCTAATTGTCCGTTTTAGTTTTCCGTTTTTCTTAAGTAAACTAAAGTGGAAGCGGGGAGATAAGAAAAGAGGGATGCAGATGAGCAGAATAGGTAAGATAACTTTTTTCACTCTCTCTTCTTACAAATGGTATGATATTTACAAAACAAAGATACATCTACAATGATAAAAATATGTCACCATAATGTCAGACATCAAACTCACCACAAAAACTTAAGACCTCAAGGGGTCGTTTGGTACACAGTCTTGGCTTGGACTGGCTTGGACTAAATTTAGTACTATGTTTGTTTCATTTAATTCTAGTCTTAGATGGGATTGCTAATACCGGGCCCACCAAAAACACCTCATTAGGAGGGGACTACTAAGCCCATGTAGAAAAGGAGGATTAGCTAGTCCTATGTTCACCAATGTACAAGATGCATATATTATATTGTAATACTAATAACATATATTACTATTATTATTATTATTATTATTATTATTATTATTATTACATACACATATACTATAATGTACATATATACATGTATATACACATATACATGTATATATATATAAACACATATATACATATATAATATATATAAATACATATAGATATATACACATATATTATTATTATAATATACTCATATACACATACATATTAATGTTATAATAATAGCATACATGTATACATGTATATATGTAATATACATTATATTATATATTAATGTACATATATACACGTATATATATAAACACATATATACGTATATATATACACGTATATTATTATTATAATATACCCATATACACATACATATTAATATTATAATAATAGCATATATGAATATATGTAATATATATATAAGTATATATACATATATGTGTATATATATTATACCCATGTATGTATTATAATATACATATACACACGTATATACACATATACATTATATATTTATACTATATGTATATATATATTATAATATACATATATATATGTATTATACCCATATATATATTATAATATATAGATACACCTATATACACATATATTATATACATGTATATTCGTATATATATATGTATATTATAATATATAATATATATACATATATTATACATATATTATATATACATATGTATTTTATAATATATATAATGTATATGTATATATACATACATATATAATATATGTATATACACGTATATACATGTATATTATTATTATTATTATTATTATTATTATTATAACATACCCATATATATATTATATTATAATATACATCCATATATATAAATATATGTATATGTATTATACCCATGTATATTATAATATACATATATACACCTATATATATTATATGTATGTATATATACATATATATTTTATATATTATAAAATACATATATACATATATATAGATATTTTTGAAAAAAAAAAAATTCTAGTCCTAGTCCAAGCATACACCAAACGTAGGATAAGTGTTATCCAACTTAGACCAAGCCAAGCCAAGCCAGTCCCTAAGTATAGTCCATGCCAAGACAGTCCTGTGTACCAAACGAGCCCAAGAGGTTTAAAATTAAAGATCGATGGGAGGAGAGGCAACTTAAAATCCTCCTCTTCTTTTCTTAAATATATATATATATATTTATTTTTCATTTTTATTAGTGTTTAAAAGAATATGTTATCTTTAAAGTAAATTTAGGTTTTAGACATAAAAAAACTTTTACTTTTGGAAAAAACCAAAACTTTTTCAAAAAAGACAGAAAAACCTTTTCAACTTTCAAACCAAAAACATGCAAATGTAAAGGATTCTTTAGGAAATTCAAAAATAAATAAAGGCAATTTTATCTATTTTAGCGTCTTTTAAAAAAATTTCTCTCTCGTTTGGCTTCTTTTAATAAGATCGTCCATATTCTTAACATTGCACATGGGCATTAATGTCATTACATTAATTTTAAATTTTGGGTCTCAAATCCTAGCCCACCCTCCACACCAAGCCCAGTTTACAGCCGGGCCTCAACGCACTTTCCATTTTGGGTGTCCTCTATTTTTTTTTGGGTCAAAGTCTTCTTATGCTCTTCAGCCGAGTCAATCAGTCCTCTTCAGCTCACCTTCTTCCTTTTCTTCTTCTCTCCTTTCAATCCTTCTTCTGAATTTCTGCCAATTCTCTTGGTCCTTCCAATCTCCAAGTCCAGGGCGGCATGGAATCAGTAAGGTAAGTCCAGGTCTTCAATTTCATTTCTTTGTTTTACTTTAATTTAATTTAATTTGTACAAAATTAAAATTGATTCATGAATCATGAGCATGTTATATGCACACTGACTGCACTTACTCCATTAGTATTAGGGTTTAATTTAAGGTATAAATTCTTAGTTTAGGGTTTAAATTTTGGCAGAAACTTTTTTTTTTTTTTTTTGCCCTTTTCAATAGAGAAAACAAATTGGTTTGGGAGGTTAAGCCCACCCTAATTGTAGATGATCCTGGCTGCACCTCTGCAGCTTTTAACATGGCGGGCCTTCAGAACTGGCGGCAGAAACTGGACCCCTCTGCTGGGGTGTTTAAACGACCCCTTATTGACTCCGATGACATCATCATTGACATACTGTCCAGGCTTCCAGTCAAATCTTTACTCCAATTTCGGTGTGTATGCAAGTCATGGCATACTTTGATCTCCGATTCTCATCTTGTTAGGAAGCACCTCCGCCGCGCAGTCAGAGGGGTCAATGCTAATAGCAGTAAGCTTCTTATTTCAAACAGTCCTCTGTATTCCATAGACTACGAAGCACTGGAGGATGTCAATAGTTTTGTTGCAATCAAAGAGCTTCATTTACCAGCACCGTTAGTGCTTGACCGAATGAGCATTGTGGGTTCTTGCAACGGCTTGATATGTCTGCACGAAAACAAAGGCGACTTTTTCTTATGGAACCCGTGTACTAGAGATACCCTGAAGTTACCAGGAGTTACTTATTTTCCTTCTAGTCCAATGTTTTATGGATTCGGTTATGATTCCACCATAGAAGATTACAAGGTTATAGTGGGTGGCACATCTAGTAGTGAAAGTGGTTTGCTTACAACCACAATTGCGCTCTTTACTCTAAAATCGGGTTCGTGGAGGACTGTTCAAGACCTTAACTATGTTAAATTGAATGGGCAGGGGTGTTTGTTAAACGAAGCTCTTCATTGGGTAGAATTTGAATGGAGGTGGGAGGGGTATTTCAATGTACTTAGTTCAAGAATCATCACTTTTGATTTAGCGGGGGAAGAATTTCAGGAAATGGTGCCATTATCATCCTATCTTAGCGACCAAAAATATATATCCATCCGTATTGGGACGACTACAAATTGTCTCTTTGTATATATGTTCAATCACAGCAATTTCAGTGATATTGCAATTACAATATGGGTTATGAAGGAATATGGGGTCAAAGAATCTTGGACTAAAATCATAGACATTCCGTTGGAGCTTTTCCGTCCACTTCAAGGAGTATTTTTTCTGAATCTTATATGTATTTTAGAGAGCGGTGAAGTTTGCATGAGTTATTCAAGTGGCCTGGTATCATATAATCCAAAGGAAAATACATTTAGGAGTGTTCTTAGCTCGCCTGTTATTTTGTTGCCTGAAGCAATTATGTACGTAGAGACTTTGGTTTCACCAGTAGTTGAAAGTTGGGCAGACATCTGAGACCAACAATGTGAGTCTTTCCTTCACTCTTTCTAACCGATACTATTCAATTTTGTTTAAGGAACAACCTAATGTTGAGTCTGAGCAAATAAGATTTGATATGCATATTCTTTTACATGGTGTTTGAATTATAGCAGTTATTCACCAACCTCACAGTGTTGGTGCATCTAGCATTTTTTATTTTTTATTTATTTATTTAGAGGATCAGTTCGAGACGAAGTTGTGTTTTGTTACTTATTTAGAGACGAAGTAATGGGAAGCAATTCTAGACACTATAATGTTTGAGTAGGCAGTAATGGAATGCAATGTGTGTGGAAACAACCACCATAACCATGAGATTTTTAGAACTGTGGCTACCCGGTATCACTAGTACTAGCCTGCATCATCATTGGTAAAATTGCCTGTCCCTTGCCCATTTTATGACTAATCCACCTTTCTTCCGTTTACAACACAGACTCCAGGTGCCTGTAACTGCAGCAATTTGCCACATAATAAACGCAATAAGCTTTGTCCTTTTAATGAAGTTATCTCGTCAGATCTATTTGAGCTTGGTTTGCTATTGTTTCTCATTTTAGATTTCAACTGTTTTTTATCAGGTTTTGCGTGATGAGGGCGTCCCAAGGCTAGTTCAGAGACCACTAGAAAATTGCTTGGACTGGGAAAATTAGCAAGCGATGCGCACGCTTTACTATAAAGAAATATCAACAGGACCAGCCAACCCGACTTGGAAGTCGATGAGGGAGATGGTTACCTTTGCCAGGACCTGCTGAGTTGGAGCGAGATCCGTTGTGGAAATTCCATGTTAGAGATTTTAAGTATATCCTTTGTAAAGTTGTTGAAGAGGATGGACAAGGTTGGCTAAACAGAAGCATTGTAATGTGTTTGGTCTACAATTTCCCTCCTACTTGCATCGCAAGGTTTTTGGAACTGTATGTCGTAAAAAATAAAAAAATTCATCATTGGGCCCAAATTATCCTCGACAACACCAATATAAAATAGCCATATACGTTACGTGCTATGCTTGTAGACAGTTTTTCAGCTGTAGCGAGCCATTTGAAAGTATAAACTGCTGAACCAGTTGTAAACATAAGTCTTCTTCTATTCTTCCATAATGACAAGCCCAAAGAGCTTTTCTTGTTGCATTTGCCGCCTTTTTTCAAGAACATCGACTTCGGAAGCCTCACCACGAAAAACAACCAGTTTGGCCGCCTACGGCCTTAGCAGCCGGCAGCTGAAGCAACTACTCCCCTCTAATTTTGCGGCTGTGTCTCCACCACCGCCTCTCAACAATGATATCCTTGTCGAGATCCTCTCGAGGCTCCCCGCCAAATCTCTACCCCGCCTCCAGTGCGTGTGCAAGTCATGGCGCGCCTTGATCTCCGATTCTCATTTTGTCATGAAGCACCTCATCCACGCAGCGGCCACGTGCAGCACCAACAACAGCCTCACCCTCTTTCTCTCGTCTACTCGTCTCTATTCCATAGTCTCCGTAGGATTGGACAAGGATCATGTTCATGTTGCAAACAGAGAGCTTGATTTGCCGGTGAAGATCCCAGATATTTTGATCACAAGAATTGTGGGATCTTGCAACGGTTTGATTTGCCTGCAAGTCAACTACACCAACATTGTCATATGGAACCCGTGCACCGGACACTCCAAGCTCTTGCCGAAGCCTTCTTCTCTTCTTTCCGGCTTCTTGTTTTTCGGGTTCGGCTACGATTCGACCACGGATGACTACAAGGTCATCCGAGGGTCGAGAACCGCGCTTTCCAAGGAGACTGTGGTTGAGGTTTTCTCTCTCAGAACCAATTCATGGTGGAGGAGTCGCAATAAAGACCATGGCCATGGCTATGTTTGCTTGAATGGGAAGGGCTGCTTTTTTAATGGAGCTCTGTATTGGGTAGAGCTTCAATGGGCAGGGGGCCCTCGTCCCATTGGTTCTAGGATTTTGTCTTTTGATTTGGCGGAGGAGAAGTTTCAGGAGACGGTGTCGTTGCCCTACCTTGGCAAGGAAGAAAACTGTGTCTTCGCTGGGATTGGGGTCAGTAGAAATTCTCTGTTTGTATACTCCGACCCGATGGGCTCGGATCTTAGAATATGGGTTATGAAGGAATATCGGGTCAGAGAATCTTGGGCTGAACCCATAGAAATTTATTTGGATCAGATTTTACCAGAAGAGGTTGATGAATCGTTCTTGAGGCCTTTGTGTATTTTAGAGAGTGGAGAAGTTTTGTTGGGTTATAATCGAAATATCTTGGTATTGTATAATCCCAAGGGAAAGACGTTTCGAAGTATTGCTATTGGGACTCAGTCGGATGTAACCATTTACATGGAAACTTTGATTACTCCGGCAACCGGCAGGGGCTCTGACGTGTGAACGAAACCCAATTGTGAGTATATCTCTACTCTTTTTTCCATTATTTGTTGCTTGGAGGATTGACAGATTGTTGATTCAACGGTTCAGATGGTGTGTTTATATGTCGTACCGTGCATGTCTAAGAATTATCTTAGAAGTTTTTATTTTTTTCTAATTCGATGTGAGTTATGTTCGACCCATTTGATCTTGATTTATTTTTGCTTCCAATTTTATTGGCATTAGGTTGAAAGGAGAATTTGCATATATAATTGGTTTCTTCTTAAATGAATGAAATATTGCTTGGTAACTACTAACCATGACTCTTAAATGAATAAATTGTCAGATTTTGTTGGTGAGCTAGCGGATCATATTTCCATAATGCTCAAGGAAAAACCCTACAAAGTATTTGAAGGGATTTGAGAAAAGGCTGCAGGAGGAGGTGCACAGCCTTTGGAGAAACAAAATAATGAAAAAGCCAAGCAAATTAGTTGCTTAATCATATGTTTGATGGCACAATGTGTATTTCTTTGATCCTTTTTCTGTATTTTTCACTTCTTATGCTAATATAAGTGTCTTGTACAAGATTTATACATACAAAAATAAAAAAATTTGAGGTTGAGAAACCCCCCTCCCATGTAGTTTAGACTAGCGTTTGTATTAAAAAAAGAAACCACAGTTCTACTCAAAATGACAGATTATCTTTAGAATTAACTATTGTTTTCCACTAACAATAACATTAACAACAATGACAATATTTCTTTTTTTCCTTCCTACAAAAATGAAAATGTTACGAAAGTTTATTTCTTTTTTAATACACAAGTTTATTTAATAAACTTTTTTTTGGTAATTTTTAAAAGTTTAATTTCGAAACCCCAACCGCCACATTCACCAAAAATTGGCGCCTTTTCTGCCCTCGTCTTTCTCCGTCTCCCAGTCTCCTTCCAGCACAGACGCAGAGATCACAACCGCACTAGCAAACGACGTCATAAACAAGCCAAACAGGATGGTGTTCCTCCACCAGCAAATCCCTTCACGCAAGCGACCGGCCTCCTCTTCTTTTGTCCCTCCTTTGCCTCCCCCAAAATCTTCCAAACCCTCCACCACCAATCCGACCCCAAACGACGTCGTCGAGACCCCAGCCATCGACAAAATGGCGTCTATACTCGCCGACGCTGGCTGCACCCTCCTCAACCACTCGGGCCCACCGTGCCTCCCTTCGGACTCACACAAGCTCCGCCGCCACCTCCACCGCACTTTCTCCTCTTCTGAAAATGCCCCTTCTCTTCTCTCTGATTTCCTCTCCGGCCTCTCCACCTATATCAACTCCTCCAAAAACCTCCGCAGGTCAGTAGCTTCCTCTACACTCTCTAATGGCTTCTAGTTTTCTTTATAATTTTATCGCATTTCCTGTTTGGCTGCCGAGAAAATCTAAGAGAACATTGTTCCTACATTTTCAGGATTCTCACCACCTCCGGCAGAAGCGAGAGCTTAGTCCGGCACCTACTGCTGGTCCCCTCCATCCAATTACAGATTCAGAACATGCTTCTCGAGAAGCTTCCGGAGTATTTCCATGTATATCCGGAACATTCCGGTCCATCGCTGTCTCTTGAAGACGACATCGCTAGGCTTATCATCAATCACTTCCGGTGGCTCGATTTCATTGTCGATCCGAATGCCTTGGCCGAGAAATTGATGCTGGTTCTTTCGATTTGCCCTCTGCATTTGAAGAAAGAGATCATCGGATCGTTGCCGGAGATCATCGGAGATCAGAATAACCAGACTGTGGTTCGATCTCTTGAGAAATTGCTCCAGGAAGACTTGGCTGTTGTTGTGCCTGTGCTTGACTCCTTTTCAAATCTTAATTTGGATCCTCTGTTGCAAGAGCAGGTTTCACATTACGCTTTAATATCTGTTTGGTTGCTGAGAAAAAATTGGAATCTCAAATTTGTGCTTATTCTCTAGGACATGACAAAACAAGAAACTTCACTTAACTAAGCCTACTGCACATGTTTAGTTTGCGAATTCGAGCTGCACCTGACTTTAAATTTCCCTTGAATTTGAAGGTAATCACCATAGCATTGTCATGCATCAGAACAATTGATGCGGAGCACATGCCTCATCTGCTTAGGTTTTTACTGCTTTCAGCGACACTGTCAAATGCACGGAGAATAATCTCACAGATCCGTCAGCAGTTAAAATTTGTTGGAGTTTCAAATTATCGTACATCAGAAAAGAGTAAACTCAAAGGGAAGTCGCGTGCGGACAACACAGAGGCTTCAATTCTTGATGCGTTGAGATCAAGTCTTCGATTTAAGAATGTATGTCTTCAGCCATTTGTTTCTTGAAACATTTGTACTTCTCTCAATTTTCGAATTTCCCTTAAAATTATTAATTTGCTTCTTTATGTGCTATGTAGATACTATGTCAGGAGATTTTGAAAGAGTTAAACAGTCTTGAGAAACCTCAGGATCACAAAGTCATTGATATATGGCTACTTATGCTGATATACATGAATGGTGAATCCCTGCAAAGGAGCATTGAAAAGGTATTCAAGAAGAAAATTATTGAAGATTGCATTCAGGAAGCTATGTTTGATCAATGCATTCATGGACACAAGGAGCTGGTACAGGTATCTTTGACCATGATCTGATATCATGGAATCCAGTCTTATTTCAAAATTAAGTGATGTATTTCCGTAGCCTTATTTGAACCTTCTTTTTGATTTGTTGTTAGGATTACTTTCTATCTTTCATTTCTTTGTCTGAGTACCTGTTGGCTTGCAAAGAGCCAAAAGCCCGGGAGTTTGGCATCCATATGTATGTTTGTCTCTTTGAGGAGTTTGCTGATACTTATTCAAGACAGGAAGTAAGTGGCCTATATGTTCTTTGTTTGGTATTTGATAATTAGAAAAAGGATGTACTGTGGGACTACTAGCTGTGGCTTTTGTTTAGGTTCTTGGTTCGCTGGTTACCCATGTGGGCTCAAGTGTGGGTTTTGAAGTCAGTTCTGCTTTAGAGACAATGGCTTTGCTGGCCTCCAAATATTCACAGCAATTAATTCCTCTTTCTTCTCATATTAATGGTATGATATTAATCTATTCTTCATATTGATTTGCCTGGAGTAATTATTTTCCAAGAAATGCATGCTTAGTTGTTTGTTCCATAAATTCAGGTATCCTCGATTACTTAGAGGGATTTAGCGTTGAAAATTTGCACAAGGTAGGATGCTACATATCGTTATTTCTCTTGGCACAAAAGTGTTAAATCACAATTTCACTGGTTTTTACATGGTGCAGGTCTACGAGATTTTTGGCCATCTGGCACTTTTGGCTCGGTCTAGTGCAGATTCATATGGTTCTTCCTTTGCAAATGAACTTTTGATGATAGTACGGAAGCAGGTGCCAATACTTTATTTCTTTTCACTTGAAGCACTTAAATGTAAACTTTTTGATCGAATATATTGAACAACGCATTTTTAATATGGTAACTTTTACAGTTTCTGGTAACACAGATTGATCTATTTCATCCTACTGTTTCTCAGGTCAGTCATCCAGAGCTGAATTACAAGAAGATGGGCCTTGTCGGAACTCTGAAGATGGTTTCCTGTCTAGGAGATGCAACTGATGTTACCTGTTCATCCTCATCTCAAGTATGACCCAGCAGCATATCAGTTTTACTCTTCCATAGTTAGGGGCACATGATGATGAATTTGTTACTGGCCTTGTCTATGATAGTAATATTTTATAAATTTCTTTTGATAATTAGAGGAAACACAGACAATATAGGGACTTGCAAATTATATTTTGATGTGTCTGGCTGATTTTACTTATGTTATTTTGTGTCGTCCATAAAATCAACTTCAATTTTAGGTTTTATTTTTCAGTTTCCAAACTCTTTATTGAGGGATGTATTCACCATTCTTGAGCATCATTCTACAGAAATCAAATTGTGACGAGGCTTTGGAACTCTTGAAAATAGCTTTGGACTCTTGCAAACAGTTGCCCTTACCTTTGATCATGTTTTATGACGAACTGACTGAAATGATGGATTATAAAACACTTCATCCAACAGTTATGGAATGGTCAGTTGATTTTAATTTGCTAAGGTTACCAGTGGTTGTTCTTTATTTGGGAAAGACTAATCTGCATATTGCAGGATTGGGAAACATGTAGGAGAGTTTGAACCTCTGTTTCTGTCTGATCTTGATGGTGGGAATTTGGCTGTTAAGGACTCATATTGTGGTTTAGAAGGTGATTTGTGGGATGCAATACTCCTTTCTTTTTTTCTTGTCCTGATGATAACTGAGATTGTGTTGTATAAGCAATTAATTGAGTATGGATTAAATTTTATGTTCTTTTTCCCTTTGTAGGGGAGCTGTGGATGAACTTGGATGGTGATATATCCCCAATATGTCTAAACATTTTGCCATTAGCTTCCTCTTCATCGCAGTAATGTGTTGGCCATACAGTATATTATTCTTGTATAGAAGTTTTTTTTTCTCCCTTGATGTCTATGATGCTGAAGTTGGAATGTGTGTGCAGGTCTGCTTCTTCTTTACAAGTTCTTCCTGCTAACTTCCTTTTATTATCTGCAGTAAGTGTACTGTTAAAATAAAAATAGAAATTTTATTATATTTCATATATATATAGAGTTCTATGGTGTTTCTAACTGATCAAATTATGAGTTTTGTGATAAAATTTTGGAATTTCTTGTCAATTCTCAGATTGAAAGGCTGACGAATCAAGGATCCCTTGGTGGAATTGATGCACTACTTGGCTGCCCTTTGCATCTGCCTTCTTCTAAGGTCAGGGCACTAAAATACTTTTGCCAACAGCATCCTAGCAAGACTTTGGCTTATAATTTAAAGTTGAAAGCTGAAAATCCACATTTTAAATTTGGGAGAAAAGTATCCTTGATGAAGTCACACAGTTGTTTGAGAAGTAAAATAATATTTTTAGTTGATCCTCTCTAATTTTTGTAGTCTGTCAGTTTTGGTGGCATTGACCTGTGCTGAAATGTGTTTGACTTGTGCATTACCAGTATTTCTTTGGATCTGAGTGGAAGTCTCTGACAGGGAAGCAGAAACAGATTTTGTGTGCCTCTCTATATTATGCTGCCAATTGGATACGGGAGCTAGTAAGTGAAGAAGCTTAAAATATATTGCCTTCATTTTGAAGTGGTTCTTTATACGTGAATTGTGGTTTCTTACTAATTTTATGCAATGCGCAGCTCAATGCCTTCTGTACACAAGTTACTGGGATATTTGAATTTACAAGCCAGGCTACAAAGGAGGATATAATTTCCAAGCTATTGAAGCGTTTGAGGAACCTTCTGTACGTTATTTGTGTTCTTAATCCACTGACAACATATGCAAAATTTGTAAATCAGCTTTCTGATGTTGTAAATCATTTGTTTTTAAAGTTTTAAAATTAGAATGCTATTTTGAAGCTTTTGTTGTAAATGAGGGCAAATCGAGGGAAAGGGGCATGATTACAAATACTTGGATAGTGTAAGGAAAATATGAGGGGCACTGAATCCTACAGGCATCATGAGATTTCTTAGGGGGTTACCTTTTTTGTCCTAACAGAGGCCAGCCTTATATCCTAAAGCTTAGCTGATTGGCTGGGTTCTGGGAAAGTGTTTTAGTGGTCAGAAACAATTGATTATACCCGCCTTAAATGTTGTATTCAGATTAGCATATTTATTATGACCTTTTGATCCTTGAGTACTGATGGGGACAATCTAACAATGCAGATTTTTGGAAAGCTTGTTAAACAATTGCATTGGGAGGTACTCTCTATCTCTTCCTGAACTTCATCCTTATGTGGATGTCTACCGTTCTTCTGCGTTAAACCAACCTCACCGTATGGGGCACATTGAAAAGAAACTTGACCATAAGAAAAAACATGAGGAAATCTCTCCAAGTGGCACAAGGACAAATAAAAAGACATCAAAGGAAACAACATCAGATACCAACCGGAATCTCCGGCAGCCTACATTATTGGATGTCTTAGAGAAAGCGGGAGTTCTACCAGGCCAAGATGTGCCAAATGAGGATTCTTCTGGTTTATCTACAAAGGGAAGGTCATATGAGTCATCAGACAAAAATTCCCATGACTCTGACGAGGCATCCTCTATAGAAATTTCTGCTGTTGGCAAGGCTATCGAAGCTCAGAGGATTAATTTCAGACCCCTCCTAGTTCATTGTTATGCCATTTTGACATTTTCAAAGGTACATTTGCTCTTTATGGGGGTTAGCCTGAGTACGTGTTCTTATCAGATTGATTGAGATTAATTTGTGAATGAATCCACATTTTTAGGCTACTGAATTATGGAATAATCAATGTTCGATATTTGTGAAGGTGATTTATAGAGCTCAATGCACTGGTCTGATGACCGAACAGAAATCATAAATCTGTACTTGTTTTCTGAATGCGGCCACTCTTAGTTCAAAGACTTCTTTTTAATGAGATTTTGGCAAGAGACTGTCAGCTTGCATCTTATATTGATTTGAAGTCTGCGCTCTGGGTTAGTAGGGCTAATGAGTTAGTCATAAACATTGGGGTGGTTATAATCCAAAGTTGTTTCAAGTTGCAGAATGAATATGTTTACTAGTTTGACAGAAAAGTATTAGTACCAAAGTTGTCTAATTTTGGAGTAATTCGTCTTGCTATATGTTGACTCAAATGAGAGCCTATTAGGCATGAACACATACCAACAGTGTACCAAGCATTTCTTGATCTTGTTTACAAGATGCGCAGTGTATATTGAATTTTGGATAGAAGAATTATGGATTTTTTTACTATGTCTTTTGAAATGCAGAGTGAAGCCTCCTGTTGTATCGATGCTGCTGCTGAGGTACCCAGCTTTCAAGACTTAGTCATCTTTTAATTTATATCATAAACGAAGTTATAAACTTGCAAAACTTATGTCTTTTTTGTGGGTGTTAGTTACCCCTATATCTGTACCTTATGCGGGATCTTCACTACAAGCTGGATTTCTTCACTCCTGGAAAACAATTGTGGGGTAGATGCTTGAGTGCTCCAGTTGGGTTCACCAGGTTGACGGTAGATGGATTTTTGAGCAAAATTAAACCACTCTTTCCAAGTATTAAGAGGCATTTTGATAGTGCAGTTTTGTTACTTAAGGAAGGTAAGATAGTAAAGTCCAATTTTGGTGGGTAAACACTAGTGGAATGCCACTATATTCTTTTAATCTTACAACAATCACTCTGCAGGGGATGAAACTTGTGAAGAACATTGGAATATTCAATCTACTTTTGCTGGAAATCCAAATATTCCCAATCTTGTACTTTCAAAATCTGCAGTTTCTACTTCAGTATTCAAAGAAGTGCTTCATTGCTTCAGTGCGGTGAACATCAACTACCTTTACTTATTTACTCCATGAAATAGCATCCTCTCTCTCTCTCTCTCTCTCTCTCTCTCTCTCTCTCTCTCTCTCTCTCTACATGTGTGTGTGTGATCTCCCAACCTAGCTGATATCCTATCTAAATTATTATCTATACACAACTTTTAATTTTGAAAAGAAAGTTTACTAAATCTTCTTATTTGATTTTTAAGTACAGATATTAAACCTTCCTGGTATTCAGACAGACAAGTCAGCTCTCTCATGTCTGCTAGAAGCATTCCAGCCTACAGAGATTCCAGATAGCTTAATGGCAGACATACAACCTAACCTTTCTCCTGGGACTACAGAGTATTTATATTTGGGTGCTTATGCATTTTTTGAAGGTGTCTTGGACATAGGTACATAAATATATCCTGTTTCCTGATGGTGTTCTAGGGGGCTCATTGGTTGTCACTCTTTTAATTAACCACTTTAGTAACTGCATGGTCCCTGCAGCATGCTCTTTCTCCTTTATGCTGGCTTCAGAATCACTTTTTACTCTAGAATCGGTTGTAACCTCAATCCAGAAATTCATCAGTAAGTTGGAGGGAAATAGTAAAAACGTGCACTCAGAATTTATCCAGGAAGCTCTTCCAACTTTGCGCAGCAAACTTGGTATTTCTGCTCAGAATATTTTAAGGCATAGTTGGGATAATGAAAATGTTGAGAATGGTTGGAAGAGAAAAGTGAGCGATCTATGTTTCTAGCTCTTATTTTTTGCATGAATTTTCAAAATGATTTGATGCATGTTGTGATACTTATGCATGCATGTATCACTTTTGAATTTTGTAATGTTTTTAGGGAGAAACAGTACAGAGAATATTGCGCATCTACCTGGACAGCAGCAACTCAACTTCTGACCTGCTGGATAAGCTAGCCTGCTCTATTTTGCCTCAGGTGCCTGAATTTTATTTTTGTTATGCAGCCTCGGTTTCTTTAGAGTTTTGGTAGATGATATTTTTCCCTATTTTTTTTTCTAGCTTTTGTGGATTTGGGAGCTTTTCTATGAAAGTCAGTTTTGGTTGTATAAATATAACAGAATCACAATGCATGATAGCCAGTTTTGGGTCAATTTCGTTAATTTACCTTTTCTTATCTGAAATTAAGTTTTAGAATTTAAAGGATTTTCTTTGATTATCAATTGTCATTGCAATACCAAGAAGTGAAATCGGAAACTTGTTCCCTCACCCAGCTCACCAATGGAGTACCCTATATTAGGGTCTTGAGAATGGATTTGAGAAATCCCTATTAAAAATCTGGGCCTTAATATTATTTCAAACCAGTACTTAATATATGTCAACTTTCTATTTCTGTATTAGGCTTTATGCGAACGAATTGGAGAAGATGATCATCATGGTTTCCCATCTCTAAGTTCTGGAACATTTGTTGTGTGGTACAAGATACTGGTAAGACTTGCATTTCCTTTCATTAAGTTTAATGATACTCTCTTGTCAGGGTTGTTTACACAAGGTGGTCTTATGTGCAGCATGAAGAGAATCTTTCTGTTCTTAACAAATTGGTGAGCTGTAGATTCATTTTTGCAACTTGTATAAACACCATCAATGTTCTAGTGGAAATCCATTTGGTCAAGGAATGACTCGTGTTTATTCCTCTCTTAGGTCAAGGAAGCTGTTCTCCTAAAGAAAACCAGTACTCGTGCTCAACCCGAAACTATTGAAAAACTTCTAAGCAAGCTACAACAGTCTGTAAATGTGGTTGTGTCATTAGTTAACCTTTGTAAAACTTGTGCCAAGGTAAATAACAGTACTCTGTGGAGTTCTCTCAACTAAATTTCTTTTTTGTTATGGATTTTCTCATTTTTTTTTAGGGCTGTCTTTATGTTGTTCAAATGCCATCCGCCCAAGATACTGTTGACATGTCAATATTGTGGTTCAGGTGACTCTGCATGCCATGGCTGTTGGTTATGGAGGGAAGTTTGTTGATTCCTTCCTGAAAGGTATATTCGTGATACTCAAAAGTATGATCTAAATGGAAAATGTCTGAGGCACTGACGTCATAATGTTTTCCAGTTTTTGACTTCTTAGAGTCCCACTTTCAAGTTCACAATGAGCATATAATCCACTTGGTAAGATTTGTTGAAGCAAATACGTACATTCTAAAGATTGGAGTCGAGTTTTATCCTCAATTTATCAAGAAGCAAAATTATCCTTGTGTAATGAATTAGGTTTTAGAGCTTCAAAAGGCCACAAGAACAATACAGACCCTATGTTCTGAAGCAAAGGTAAGTCTTAAATTTCAATTTATATTTAGCTTTGTACTTTTTGGACTAAATGATCTTCACCCTTTGAGTGTCATTATCATATGATAACTTTTTATTTATTTATTTATTGTGGAAGGGCTTGAGACAAACAAGTATAACCAGAAAAATTCCTGCTACAAAGAGATCTATGGAACGGTTTTTATTCTGTGTGAAAGCTCTTCTCCATACAACATCAAATGGTTCTTCCTTCTGGATGGGTATGTATGAATTGTGGTTTTCTTGTTGGAGGGTACCTGAACATGTCCGTCAACATTGAACTATGTTATAGTATTCTAGTAACCTATAGCATCATTATTTGTGCAGGTCAGAAATTTCCTAGATAATGTTAATGTATCACATCATCATCGCTAGTATTCAATTTCTTCCCACGCTAAATGCATTTTTTTAATCTCCGTCCAAATTCCTTCTTGATTTATTTTCTGAATATTCCCTGAATTCTGTATCATTTGTGCTGACAGAGAATGAATAAGAAGAGGATGGAGAATGAATTACCAACTAACTTGAATTTGATTATTCCTCAGTTGCTGTCTTACTTAACCTTATAATTAAAATGATCTCAAACAAAACTAAATTGAACCTCACAACTAATTGCACTTGTTTACATGGATACTTTGTTGTTGCCTCTGAGCTTTGCCGAAGGTCTTTTTTCCTGTTAGATGCTTGCTGATCATGTGATACATCTTTAATTCTTTCACGTATACGGTATATCACTTTCCCTTAAACCTTCAAATTTCCCTTTTCTATGTGGCGTGTTCATGCTTTGATCTCATCACATGTTAATCATTCAAGTTGTATCATTATCCAAGTTGATGTTTCTTATTTATCATTCATTGCTGCTCCAACAGGCAACCTGAAGCATAAAGACTTGAAAGGTCAGGTGGTGAGTTCCCAAGTGTATGTAGATTCTGAAGATGACCACGTTGATGAAGAGCCAGCCGAAGGTGCTGATGAGGAGCCAGCCGAAGCTGCTGATGAAGAGCCAGCGGAAGCTGCTGATGAAGAGCAAGCCGAAGCTGCTAATGAAGAGCAAGCCGAAGCTGCTGATGAAGAGCCAGCCGAAGCTGCTGATGATTATCCACCTGTTAGTGTTGCTAGTGAAGAGGACAGAGAAACAGAATGAGAAATGCACTTGGGAAATTTACGTGTATTGACTGGAGCCAACCTTGTGTGAGTCTTAATAATTTGAGTAGTCTGGCATGCTGCAACGAAGTAAACATGCAATTCTATTGAGTGCATTTCATTTTGCTCTCTGCATCTAGTATGATAAAATTTTTATGTGTGCTATATCGCTATATCGTCAAGAACTCAAGATAAGATAACAACCTTTTGCCTCTCTCTCTCTCTCTCTCTCTCTCTCTCTCTCCCCTTTTGAATTACAATTATAACTTTATAATTGCATGTTGAACATAGGAATAACTGTATCATCAGTTCAATAGTAATTAGCTTAGATTTCATACTTGCTTATTGATGAATTCTATAGTCTAATTTTTGCAGGACCTCAAAGAATTGTCCTGGGTTCTGGTGATTGTGGAAGACAGGTACATATGATGAGTGGGCAAATACATGATCAACTTGTAGTTTCGAATTAACAGCAGTAGCTTTTGGATAAGCAGAATAGTCATAGCAGGAAATGACTGTACAGTTCCTAGCTTTTCCTGCACTGTCAAGGGCATCCATTTACAGCAATGCTTATGGCAGGTGTAGATGTTTAGGTTGATCCTGGTCCGTCATGAATCTCTCTTTTTTAAGGTAAGGGATATTACAATTCAGGATTAGCTCTTAAAATAAATAATTTTATCATCAGGTTGTCCATAATGAGTTAGGTGCACTATTTTTCCTCACACCCCTTTCATTTTGAATTTTTTTTTCCAATCATTTCTCTGCAATTCATTAGGTAGAATCCGACAAAGATAAAATTGTGAATATACCCGTTTGGTAATGTTTTCTGAAACTGTTTTCATAAAATGAAAATGATAAAATGAATTTGTATTTTCAAGATTTGAGAATGCTTCCATTAGTTTAACTGGAAAACAATTTATGAGAACAAAAACAGTGAAAATGTGTCTGGTCAATAATGTGAAAATAATTTAAATTAAATTGTATATTAGAGTCATTAATAAACCAATTTCTTTTCAATAAAAAAAACATTTAATTAGTTGCTGAATGCGTATCTAGTGAAAAATGGAAACGAAAAACGAATATGGGCTTTTAAAAATGTAAACGAAGGGGCCCTTCCGAGCTCTCTTTTTTGTTTTTGTTGTTTTTGGATAACATAGAGAGCTCTCCCTTTACCCAAAAAAAAAAGGGTAGAGCTCTCCGTTCAATTACTATAACCTACATTTGATACCATACAAAAGTAAATATAGACTCAGCGGCTGTTCAGGGATTAGGATTGACAAGCTCCTCTGCGACCTGTAAGAAAATTACCATAAACCTTAATCATCAAATGGTCAGTGAAACTAAGTCTAGCTGCTAATCCTATGACACTGATATGAATTTATACAGCACGATCGAGTCTTATTTTGAATTATCTTCACGATTAGAGTAGTCATGAATCAATAGACTGGTTTGGACTAATAGGCAGTAGTGGGAAGCCCCCCCTAACCTGGTTTGAAGGTATATTGTCTGGGAGCTTCACAGTTGTGTAGGCAGCAGCTCCAGCTAAGGCACCAAGTGTGGGTGCAACCAAGTAGATCCATAATCCCCTACAGTTTCCAGCAGCAACAGCCGGACCCAAAGTCCGGATAGGATTCATTGAACCTCCAGTTGTTGGCCTGCCATATAAATATATAATTTTATTTACATAAACTAAGTTTAAATAACGTAAATTTTATTTTCTATGAATGATATTTCTGCAGCAGAAAAAAAAGAAAAAAAAAAGAAAAAAAAGAAAAAGAATAAAGAGGCTGCTCACCCTGCCACAAGGATGTTGACCAAAACTGTAGCACCAATTGCCACACCTGCCATCTCCCCTACCTGTACAGAGACATGCATCAAACCCTAATCTTGTGAACACTGAATTAAGAAAATTAGGAATATATAAACATATATTTATACACACACACACACATATTTACCGCACGGGTATCAGTGGCAACGGCAGTGATAGTAAACATGAGAATGAAAGTGACGATGAACTCGAGTGCAAAAGCTTGGCCATGGTTCACAGAAGGAACCGTAACTCCACCAGACATGAAGGGATGGAAGACACCCTTGAGAGCAAAACTTGCAGAAATGGACGCCGAAACCTGCGCTATTATGTAGAGGGGAACTTGATACCACGGGAAGTGTCGAAACGCTGCGAAGGCAATGGTGACCGATGGGTTTAAGTGTGCTCCGGAGATGTGGCCCGTGGACAAAATCACGGCCATCACTGCTAGGCCTGAACATGCCGCATTACCTAGCAGTGTCTCTGCATTATGGTACTTCTGGTTCACAATAGGTCCCGCTGTTGCTGAAAACACCAAGATGAAGGTCCCCACAAACTCCGCTCCGAGCTGTAAACGATGCTTGCTATTAGTGATTAATTAGCAATAATTAATTAGAGAAAAAACTAATTTGGTGTGTATAGAGATATGTACCTTCTGGAGAAGAGTGACAATGGGAGCATGGCAGCTCGACAAGCATTTGGTTCCTCCTGGCATTAAGGAAGAAGAATGAAGGAAGATAAATAGAAATACCAGTTGGGTTGTTTATATCAAGGTTTAAAAAGGCGAGGCGTTTCATATCTCACAAAGCCAGGCGCTAAGCCTTCCGAGTATTGAATTATTTATAATAAAAATAATCAATGTTGAAACTGTTTTTTATGTAGATTGGCTTGATAAAGAAGAAGGAATAAGCTGGGGAAGGTTTGTAGAATTATTAATAAAATTGGTCAAGCCAGCAACACATTTCAGTTCTAACTGGTTGGGCTGTAAGTAAGGTTTTTTATTTGTTTTTTGGTTTTTCACCGCAGGTAAAGGTTTGGTTTTAAAAGGGTAGATTGGGCAAGGGAGGACAATTTTGTTTCACCAAAGCGGCAGAGTTTGGCTTTTAGAAAACAACTTTAGTGAAACACCGCGTTTCATTGAACACAACTGAAGGACGACAACGTTAGTTATAACCTTTGTAGAGGTGGTTGTATCATTAGTTAACCTTAATAATGGTTTGTATAAACAAAACACTAATTCCTTACCTCGTGAAGCCATGACAATGAACAACCGTAATGTCGCCTGTCTTCTCAAAAATCGAGGATCTTCTTCTTGTTGCGCCTCCTTTACATAATAGACTAAATGGGGTAATTGTCTTGTTTGTGCTTTTTGTTGTGTGAGGCTACAAAAGGGGACCTTGTATTTATATATAAGTAAATTTAGGTTTTAGCCATAAAAAAACTTTCACTTTTGGAAAAAGCCAAACATTTTTCAAAAAAGACAGAAAAACCTCTCGACTTTCAAATCAAAGACATGCAAATGTAAATGATTCATTAAGAAATCCAAAAATAAATAAGGGCAATTTTGTCTATTTTGACTTCTTTTAAAAAATTTCTCTCTCCTTTGGGTTTTTCCAAAGTCTCCCTTATATATACGCTCAAATACCGTAAGTTACTTCACCATCAAGGAACCATTGATCCACAAAACCCTAGCACATAAAATAATTTATCGTAGGCCACCGGTAATATCCTAATTGGATTAATTACTAATCTGATTAAGATCCCGTATCTTTTATTTAACTGGGAGACCAAATCTAGATATGGGTATTAAACAGGAAATAACTTCCAACATTTTAAACGTATCGAGTGTATCATCAATTCAATCCTAATTCGTACTTGTTTATTGATGAATTCTATAATCTAATAATTTTTGCAGGGCCTCTAAGAATTGTCATGGTTTCTAGTGACGTGGAAGTCAGGAACAGATGATGAGTAAGCAACACATGTTTTGATCAACTTGTAATTCCGAAATAACAGCAGCAGCTTTTGGGTATGCACGATAGTCATAGCAGGAAGGAAACGACCGTACAGTTCCTAGCTTCTCCTGCACCGTCGTCGAGAGCATGTACTTGACAGCAATACTTATGGCAGGTGTAGATGACAGTTTAGCACATGAATCTCTTTTTTAAGGCAAGGATATTACAATTCAGGATTAACTCTTACAATAAATAAATTTATCATCAGGTTGTCCGTAGTGGGTTTTTTTAAGGTAGGTCACCCCTTTCATTTATATATATATAATTTTTCTTTTCTTTTCTTTTCAAAAAGTCATTTCTCTGAATTTCATTAGGTAGATTCTGACAAATACAATATTGAGAATATATTAATATTCCGAGTTCTGTTTAACTTCTGTTGTTCTTTTATAACATAGAGTGCTCTCTGGTGGAGCCAAGAATTTTCAACTTGTAGTCTAGCTACATTTATTAGCTAAAAATTTAATGATTATTTTTATGTAGTTATAGTTTCTATAGTCTTTTTAGAAAAAAAAATTTTTTTTATACATTGAATCATATAAACCACGCTAGTTCATTGCTCAATTGACTAATTTTAAATAATAATAATAATAATAAAATTGGATACAAGCAATAAGGGGAAAATCAAATCTTAGACAAGGATAGATGGTCCTAACTATTTGAGCTACAAGCCCTTGCAATTTCTAATAAGCTTTAACTTAAAACAAATACACATATTAAATTCAACCAAAAAACCACATATTATCAAAAATGAAATAATGTTTAATTGAAAGTGTACTTATTTTAATGTGTATTTTTAGTTGCCCTGCAACTAAATTCATTAAGATTTAGATTTTTTTGGACTTTTATAGGTTAATATATGCTGGGTTATATTTAAAAGAAGGCAAATATATAGGTTTAATTTTTTTTTCCCCCCAAAACCCACTGGGCTACAACCCACTATAGTCCTTGTAGTAGTTCCGTCCATCCGTTAATATAAACTACCTTTGATACCATACAAAACTAAATAGAGGCTCATCAACTGTTCAGAGTTTAGGATCAACAAGCTCATCTGATGCGACCTGTAATAAGATTACCATAACGTTAATCATCAAATAGTCCATGAAACTAAGTCTGCTCATGTTATGATTATCTACATATATAATTAAAGCCCGATCGAGTCTTAGTTTGAAATATCGTCACGATTAAAGGCGTCGTGAACCTATTACACACCAACACATATGATCAAATGAAAGTGGAGATCAAATAACTTGAACATGATTGATAGTTTGGGCTAATTGGCAGCAGTGGTGTAGAAAATAATGCACATTTGTGCTAAAGAAATGTGTGAAGAAATCTAGAATGCTTTGAGATTAGCCTAAACTATTGGAGAAGCTTACCTATGTCGGCAAAACCAATGGGAAGAATGAAGATTATTATAGAGAAAGCCACACATATGTGGCTGGGGTTAATCTTCCCAAGTCGGTGGAACAAAGCATGTTGGTTGATCAAGCCTATAAATAGGCATGCAACCTAGATACAATGAAATGTGGAGTAAACTAATAGAACTCCCAATCTATGTGGGAGAAAACAAGCTATCCAAATCTAAGCTAGTGAGCTAGCAAACTAAACTAGCTAGCAGTGGTGGTCTTAAGGTTTTGGAGGCCCTAAGGGAACTATTAAAATGTGGCATACTCTCTATGTATGTTTATGCAAAAAAAAAATTTATAAGTTAAAAAGATTATATGAACTCAAGGTCAAAATTGTAACCTAAAAAAAAACAAAATGTAATTCACATAACAACTTTATAAAATGCATCAAAACATCACCCGTCTTTAATTTTTCGATGCCAAAGTAATATCAATTAACTTTGCATTTCCTCTTGTAGTAGAGATTCAATAATAAATTGCTTATTTTTTTTTCTTGTGTTGAGTAGAGCATATTTCCTATATGCTGCTACGTTTTTTTTTGTTTTTGCTAAGGTATATCCTACTAGGTTAACCTATTCAACTTGGTTAACTTATTAAAATGGTAAACTTTAAAAAAATAATTGGACATTAATAAGTTTCCATTTTTAGTTTTGGAGTAAATAATTGGGCTTTTTTTAAAAGTAGTACTTGGGCTTAATATAATATTAATATAGTACCATTTTTTAAGTAACATATATATATATATATACACACAGATAGAGGTTTATAAAAATTGGGGGTCCTTCCAATTTGGAGGCCCTAAGACCATCTCCAACCATGGGAGGTAAATCCCAAAATTTGGGATTTTTAGCCCAAAACCTTCTCCAACCCATGTATTTGGAGGGGGGGAATTTGAGTTGACTAAAAAATGGGGCGGAATTTGGCCCCATATTCTAGTCCAGGCAGAATTTTTGTGGGGCCCAATTCGTAGCAAACAAGAGCCATGTAGGACCTCATTTTAAGCAAATGATGGGCTGTTGCCCACTACCCCAAGTTGTTGGCCACATGTCAAAGCCTAGGCAACTAAAAAATTGCACTTCAATGGCTGCATTTCAAATGGGCTTCTTTCAATAAATTTTTTTTTTCAAACCTAAAGGCTAGAAATCAACGACTGATATTAAATTTTGGCTGGATCAACGAGAAAAATAATAATCCAATAGCTTAAATTTAAATCCAAAGGTAAAAAGAAGTAAATATATTATTCTAAGTTGGATGCAACCTCAAAACATATCCTAAACTCTATATAAATACCCATCAATTTGTTAATAAAATTATATTCGTGAAATTCCAAAAAATTTATGTCAAAATGTTCAAAAAAATAAATCACGGAGTCATATGCAAAAATTAACTAAAAAAACATTAACCACAACAAAAATATAGGATTATATTATTCTTTAACAATTTAATAAAGTTGCGGACTCAAATTATGAGTCCGCAAGGTTGGAGGAAAAAACAATTTGAGTCCTAAAAATACATGAATAGTGTATTTTGGAGGGTGAAATTTTGGGTTTGAGTTCTCTAAGGCCATCTCCAACCCAAGGACTTAAACCCAAAATATTGCCCAAAACCTCTCCCAACCCAAGAAAATGAAGGACTCAAAATTTGGGAAAACCCAAATTTAGACCCAAATATACATGGACCCAATACTATTCAATGGAGCCCACTGCACCTAAAACATCCCCATGTGCACAGAATCTGACGTGGGCCCCAGTTGACCTGCTGTGCTGTTCAAGTTTGTATGCTTGTCAAGCTGTTGTTGCTGTTTGGTTTTTTTTTTATTTTTTATAATATTCTAAATGTAACTTAAATCAACGATCTAGATTAAATCTAAACTATTTTAATGATAAAAAAAAAGATCCAACAGCTGAAATTTAAATCCAATGGTCAAAATAATATTTTAAATTAATCTATGTCAAATTATATTTATGGAATTTCAATTTTTTTAGGTCAAATTGTTCAAAAAATTTAATTATGAAGTTATTTAAAGAGATTGAATGAAGAAAAGTTATCAATAAAAAAAAAAAATTAGACTTAAACCATTCTTAAACAATTTAATAAAGTTGTGGACTTAAAATTTGACTCCGGAGGGTTGAGAGAAAAAACGATTTGAGTCTGAGCAAAACTCAAATAGTTACTTTTTGGAGAGGGAAAATTTGAATTTAGCCCCTCATGGGTTGGAGAAGGCCTAAGCGACCTCCTTGCCCACCTATGCTCAGGGCCTCGCCTACTAGCTAGCTATCTAGCTAATCAACTAAAGGTGGTGTGTCACGCTCCGATTCAAAAATAGGGATTATCTCCGTATTAAGGCATGAATCATACCATAGTTATATAAACAAACTCCTATAACTATGATATGATAGAAATAGAGCTAATAATTTTACAAACTTATTTAATAAATACAAAGTCAGAGTCGCAGTAGCTCAAAGTTAGTTACACACACTAGAATCATATTCCAACAATTTATTCCTTAATAATTTTACAAATAGTGACTAACAACACTGATATAGTCCTCTGGTGGCAACTTCTCCTTCCTCAGGATTTTCATTGGAACCTGCAACATTTAACAGGGTGTGAGCATTTTAATGCCCAGTAGAGTACTGTAAATTCCCCACCCCCAAACCCACCCCCCTCCCTCTTCAAAGCCAGTTATCACCGCTAATCACAGTGACATGCATTAAACAATTACAAGATAAAAGTGTTATGCATATGCGATTATGTCATGAATTCACTCTCTTATAAACCCACTAATTCATACTTTAGGGCATCAAACATGCATGTCCCATACCATGCATTTTATCACTGTGGCTCCGAATACCCTAAAATATAAACTAGTGCCCATTCGTCCCTTACCCCATGTTTATTTTGTTTACGAATTTCTCAACTTTCACTTTTCATTAGAGGCCATGCTCCCATCACCTCATTATATTCAAGCCCTGCTCTCGTCACTTGAATATATTTTACTTTTTTTCTTACTCAGATATATCTAAAGCCTTCTCCCACCCCTTAGATATACCTTAAACTACACACAGATCCAACACAACTGTATTCATGTTCCATATGTAATGCAGCTTAAACATTCATTAATCTTCGCAGAATGATAATAATTCAAATAAGTAAAATAATCATATTTCAAATTTAATCACATGGATAGTAATATTCATCCAACATCACATAATACTATACAAACATTTATAAAACGAAACAATAGTATTAATCTAACAATATCCATAAAAAAAACAACAAGCTAAAATGACGAAATTACCTCTCGGAGGTTGCTAGGTTAGATCCCGTTCCTAGATTTGAAAAATAAATAACATAAATGAAGTTAGAAAATCTAATTTTATAAAAACAATTTTCTCTCTTAACATAGAGAGTGCACCCTCTCCAAGCTAAACCACTCAAAACGACCCCGAAATCTATACCTTGGACTTGGATCGAGAAAGTGAGTTGGATGGATTAAAAATATGGCGTCAGAGGCTGCCGGAACAGCGGCCGTGCGCTGACACTTGTCGGAGCTGCGAGTGGGCTTGTCTCTGGTTACTGTTCATCATCTTATAAAAAAATCCTGCAACTTCCTCTGTTTTCCAGATTAAATCCTAGATTTTGTGAGACATTTTGACCAATCAAAAGTTAACGAAAATGGAAAAACTTGTGATGGTTTTGAAGCTTGATATCTCTAGTTTCTAACCCAAGAATGACAATGAAAACGAAACTAAAAAGGAGGAAACCAGCTCCAAAGTTGGGCTTGCGGCTGGTTTTCTACAGAAAATAGATTTTTTTTTCCAAATTTTGCACATGTGTTTGACCTATCAAAACTCAACCAAATTCGATGAACCCAATTTTTTTTTTGTTCCTTGCCATGTCTAGTTTAAAACCCAACAATTGAATTCCTCAAACACTCAAAGTATTGGGAGAAAAAGAGAGCCAAAGTGAGGCTCGCGGGCTGAAAATTTCCAGAAAATGACATTTTCCAGATTTGGTTCAAAGTTGTTTCCAATCATTCCAACACCCCCAGGTTGTTCCCAAAGCTTCTAAAACACTTCTAAACTTCATACCTATCAATCGAACTCATCAAAAACTCAAAATGAAACCAAAATCAACAACACCCACACTTGAAAAATGCTCTATCCACTCAACCTGAAAATAGAAATTCAACCTCTTCCAATTCAATTTTTCCTAACACTCATATGACTCAAATTATTCTTTAAGAGACTAAAATCACACAATCACAAAGTAAAAAACCAAACTTTTCGAAATTGACTCACCTTAGAGAATTTTTTCTTCTCTTCCTCACCCAAATTTCATTTCTTTCATCCCCAAACTTATCTTAGTTTATGCAATTAATATCCTTAGCCTAGACTAGGTGACTCATCTCCAATAGATGAACAACTCATCCCAAAATCAGATTTTTGAAGAGAATGTAAGAGGGAAGGGGGGAAGAATGAAGGGAAGAACAAAAGCTTGCTTACGTTGCCTTTAAATATATATATATATATATATATATATATTCCCTAGATGTTACATGGTGGGAGTTAACCACTACAACTCCCAATCCACGAGGGAACTAGCTACCCAACCTATGGAAGAAGCTTGAAGACAAGAACTCAAGCTAGGGCCAAATAGCCCAAACTAATCTAAATCAAGTGTGGTGGCCAATTAGCTTACACCTATGTACTATTCTCTCCAATGTAATAAAATCACTTTATTCAACTATTGTCCTATTGTCCTAAACTCCTTCACCACATAAACCAACAACGGTATTAGAGCAACATCACTCACACCTCCTAAATTCCAACAAGTGGTATATCAAAGCAATCACCCTACAATCTAACAAGTAGAAATCCTAACCTGGTTTGGAGGTTTATTGTCTGGGAGCTTCACAGTTGTGTAGGCAGCAGCTCCAGCTAAGGCCCCAAATGTGGGTGCAACCAAATAGATCCACAATCCCTTATAATTTCCTGCAGCAATAGCTGGACCCAAAGTCCGGATAGGATTCATTGAACCTCCAGTAGTTGGCCTGCTATGTAAATATAATATTATTTAGATAAACTATAAGATTAAATAATTTTCATTTAATTTTCTATGCATGCTATTTTCAGCAGCAGAAAAAGAAACAAGAATAAAGGTTACTCACCCTGCCACAAGAATGTCGAGCAATACTGTAGCACCAATTGCCACACCTGCCATCTCCCCTACCTGTATATAGAGACACATGCATCATCAAACCCTAATCTTGTGACCCAACTAGCGCTTAGTGAGCACTGAATGACATATATACCGCACGGGTATCAGTGGCAACGGCAGTTATAGTAAACATAAGAATGAAAGTGACGATGAACTCGAGTGAAAAAGCTTGGCCATGGGTCACTGAAGGAACCGTAACTCCACCAGACATGAAGGGATGGAAGACACCCTTGAGAGCAAAACTTGCAGAAATTGATGCCGAAACCTGCACTATTATGTAGAGGGGAACTTGGGACCATGGGAAGTGTCGAAACGTTGCGAAGGCAAGGGTGACCGATGGGTTTAAGTGTGCTCCGGAGATGTGGCCCGTGGACAGAATGACGACCATCACTGCTAGGCCTGAACATGCCGCATTGCCTAGCAGTGTCTCTACACCATGGTACTTCTCATTCACAATAGGTCCTGCCGCTGCTGAAAACACCAAGATGAAGGTCCCTACAAACTCCGCCCCAAGCTGTAAAAGTTGCTAGCGATATATTAGTGATTAATTAGTGCTAATATATAGCTTAGGTAGCCAAGTATGTGCTTTATTTGATTTCAAAAGAGAAAAATCAAATTAGGGGTTCGTTTTGTTGGTGTATAGGTGTAGCTGCTGTGATGGAATTAGAATATGAAGGTTCTATTCTTGTTAGGAAGGCTGCCTTGGATCATAGTCCAAGTGTACAGCAGAGAATGTAATAGCATTTTGCCACCTGTCATTATCTTATAAGGTAATGATTGAATGGCTAGATTTAGTGATGTAATAGGGAATATCTCCTCCCTAACGGTTTTTGTCAGTGTCATGATATATACATGTTTTGGTGCTGGGCTGATACAGCTAGCATTCTTCTAAAAGCTCTCTCTCTCTCACACACAGAAATCTGACCTCTCTTTACTCAAAAGCTCTCTGCATTTTCATTGAGATTTATTACGTGTTTTGATTGAATCTATATGCATGATAATGTTCTGAATATGCTAACATGGCCTCAGAGCCTGGTTTGATCTTGTAATACTGGGAGTTTCTCTGTGCTAAGCTATTGAAGCTGCAGCTGAGCTTGAGTTCTGCAGATCTAAGTCTAACATGGCTGGATCAAGTGGTGGTGAGTTGAGAGCACCAATTTTCAATGGTGAGAACTACGATTTCTGGAGCATTAGGATGAAGACCATCTTCAAATCTCATGGACTGTGGGATTTTGTGATCAAAGGACTTGATGGTATGGATCTGAAAAAGTCAGATGAATCTGGTGATCAGAAAAAGGAGACAGAAGAATCAAGTGGGAAAGGCATGGTTGCTGAGGTACTCATGAAGGATGCCAAGGCCCTTGGATTGATTCAAGGAGCAGTTTCAGAGGAGATATTCCCACGAATATCTCATGAAGAGACATCAAAAGGTGCCTGGAGTATTCTGCAGCAAGAATTCCATGGAGATAAGCAGGTAAGGAGTGTTAAATTGCAAGGCCTTAGAAGGGAATTTGAATATACAAGAATGAAGGATGATGAATCCTTAACTGTCTATGTTACTAAACTATTTGATTTAATTAATCAAATGAGAAGTTATGGGGAGGAATTGCCTAGGGAGAGAATTGTTCAAAAACTGCTTATTAGTCTGCCATCTACCTATGACTCTATATGTTCAGTTATTGAACATTCTAGAGATCTGAATGAGATTGAGGTGCAGGAGGTTGTTGCCTCACTAAAGAGCTTTGAGTTGCGTTTAGATAGGCATTCTGAAAACAGAACAGAGAAGGCATTTGCTAGCCTTAGTGTAGATGCCAAACAGACTAAGAATGGAGAACAGAACAACAAGCAGAATAAGAATTGGAAATCCAAAGGCAAGAAGTGGGATAACAAGGCAAGTGAAGGCACTAAAACTCCCTGCAAACACTGTGGTAAGCTACATTTTGGTGAATGTCGATTCAAGGGCAAGCCAAAGTGTTATAACTGTGATAAACTTGGTCACATTGCAAAAGACTGCTACAGCAAGAAAACACCACAGCAGATCAACTATGCTACTCAAGTGGAAGCTGCACCAACAATGTTCTATGCTAGCAATGTAAGTGGTGCTGATGTAACAAGGGATGAAGAGATCTGGTATTTGGACAGTGGGTGTAGCAATCACATGACAGGAAAAGAGGATTTGTTGGTGGATATTGACAGAAAAGTGACTGCCAAGGTTGAAATGGGAACTGGACAGCTTGTAGAAGTAACTGGAAAAGGCACTATTGTGGTTGAAACCAAAGCAGGCAAGAGACATATCAAAGAAATAATGCTTGTACCTGGACTGAAAGAGAACTTACTCAGTGTAGGACAGATGATAGAACATGGCTATTATTTGGTATTTGGTGATCACAAGGTGGAAATCTACAATGACAGCTCTCATACAAATCTGGTGGCAAAGGTTCAGATGAAAGGAAACAGAAGCTTTCCTTTGAAGTTGCAAGCTGAAATGCACTTTGCTTATAGAGCAAGTGTAGACCATTCCACTGATCTCTGGCATAGAAGGTTTGGACATCTCAATATGAGTAGTCTAAAACTATTGAAAGAGCAAGATATGGTAGTAGGTCTGCCAGAAATTAAAGAAGATAGACAGGTATGTGAGGGGTGTGTTCTAGGCAAGCAAAGTAGAGAAACATTCCCAAGAGAAGCTATTTCTAGAGCATCAACCCCACTAGAACTTATTCACAGTGACATCTGTGGTCCTATGCAGACAGTTACCAAAGCTGGAAATAGGTTCTTTCTCACTTTCATTGATGATTGCACAAGGATGTGTTGGGTCTATTTCTTAAGGCACAAGTCAGAAGCTCTTTGTGTGTTTAAGAAGTTCAAAGCCACTGTGGAATTGCAAAGTGGCTACAAACTAAAACAATTGAGAAGTGACAGAGGAGGAGAGTACACTTCAGTGGAGTTTGAGAGGTTCTGTGACAATGCAGGCATTGAAAGGCAGCTCACAACCCCATACACACCACAGCAAAATGGTGTGGCCGAGAGGAAGAATAGAACTATAGTAGAAATGGCCAAATGTTTGATGTTGGAAAAGAAAATTCCACTTGATTTCTGGGCAGAGGCAGTCAACACATCTGTGTACATTTTGAATAGATGTCCAACTAAAGCCTTAAGCAAAAAGACACCATTTGAGGCTTATGGAGGGAGGAAACCAGGAATTAAGCATCTGAAGGTATTTGGTTCATTGTGTTATGCTCATGTACCAAAACAGCAAAGACAGAAGCTAGATTTGGCAAGCAAAAGGTGTATTTTCTTGGGGTATGGCAGCTGTGAAAAGGGATACAGGCTCTACAATATTGAAACTGAAAAGGTTATCATTTCAAGAGATGTGATATTTAGTGAGAATGAGTGTTGGGATTGGAATACAAAGAAGGAGACTAGTGTGAACATTCAGCTCACTGAAATTAGAGAAGAAGAACAAGGAGCAGAAGGGAGTTCTTATGAATTTGAAGAACAATTGGAAGTGAATGAGATGCCTAGCTTAAACACTGAAATCAGTGACCAAGAAAGGGAAGCAGGATCACAGGATGTTGATCACACTCCTCTCAAGTACAAGAGCATTGCAGAAATTTATGAAAAATGCAACATGTGCATTATAGAACCAGAAAGTTTTGAAGAGGCAGCAAAGGATGACTCTTGGAAGAAAGCAATGGAAGCTGAAATCACCATGATTGAGAAGAACAATACATGGGAGCTTGTGAATAGACCATTTGATAAACCAATCATTGGAGTCAAATGGATCTATAAGACTAAACTGAACCTAGATGGATCTGTGCAGAAGAATAAGGCTCGGCTGGTGGCAAAGGGTTATTCTCAAAAGCCTGGAATTGACTTCAATGAGACCTTTGCACCAGTGGCTCGACTTGATACTGTGAGAACCTTGGTGGCTGTTGCTGCACAGAGAAACTGGAATCTGTTTCAACTAGATGTAAAGTCTGCATTTCTTAATGGAGTGCTAAATGAAGAAGTTTATGTAGATCAACCATCTGGTTTTGTGATGCAAGGAAGTGAAGATAAAGTGTATAAGCTGAAAAAGGCTCTATATGGTTTGAAACAAGCTCCAAGAGCTTGGTATGATGAGATAAATTCCTATTTCATCAAGACTGGTTTTTATAGAAGTCCAAGTGAAGCTACTTTGTACACAAAGATGTCTACAAGTGGTATTCTCATTGTGTCTCTATATGTAGATGATATTATCTACACAGGAAGCTCAAAAGAAATGATGGCTGCATTCAAGGATGATATGATGAGACAATATGAGATGACTGACCTAGGACTACTTCATCATTTCCTTGGTCTTGGGGTCCTACAAACTGATTCTTGCATCTTTCTTCACCAGAAGAAGTATGCAAAGACTTTACTTGACAAATTTGGACTTAAGGATTGCAAGTCTGTTGCAACACCTTTGGCAGTGAATGAAAAGTTGTCAAAAGTGGATGGAAGTGAACTAGCAGATGAGACATTGTATAGGCAAATGGTGGGAAGCTTGCTATATCTGACTGCAACCAGACCAGATATCATGTTTGCAGCAAGCCTCTTGGCTAGATTCATGCATAATCCAACCAAGAAGCACATGGGAACAGCAAAGAGAGTGCTGAGATATGTTCAAGGCACCATAAACTATGGAATTGCCTATGATAAGGGAAAAGGAGCAGTGTTAATAGGCTATTGTGATAGTGATTGGAGTGGAAGTGAAGATGACATGAGGAGCACATCAGGCTATGCTTTCAACTTGGGGTCAGGTGCATTTTCTTGGGCTTCAATCAAGCAAAGTAGTGTTGCTCTGTCAACAGCAGAGGCTGAGTACATGAGTGCAGCAGAAGCTACTGCACAAGCTATGTGGCTGAGGTTTGTGTTATCTGATTTTGGAGAGGAACAGGTAGAACCAACTCAGTTGTTGTGTGACAACACTTCAGCTATTGCTATATCAAAGAATCCTGTTCATCATCACAAAACCAGACACATCAACCGCAGGTTTCACTTCATAAGAGATGCTCTACAAAATGGTGAGATTGATTTGCTATATTGCAAAACAGAAGTGCAGCTTGCTGACATTTTCACCAAGCCATTAGCAAGAGACAGATTTGAGTATTTGAGGAAGGCTCTAGGTGTTATTTCAGCACAACACCTAGAAGGGAGTGTTGGTGTATAGGTGTAGCTGCTGTGATGGGATTAGAATATGAAGGTTCTATTCTTGTTAGGAAGGCTGCCTATGGATCATAGTCCAAGTGTACAGCAGAGAATGTAATAGCATTTTGCCACCTGTCATTATCTTATAGGGTAATGATTGAATGGCTAGATTTAGTGATGTAATACCGAATATCTCCTCGCTAACGGTTTATGTCAGTGTCATGCTATATACACGTTTTGGTGCTGGACTGATAAAGCTAGCATTCTTCTAAAGCTCTCTCTCTCTCACACACAGAAATCTGACCTCCCTTTACTCAAAAGCTCTCTGCATTTTCATTGAGATTTATTACGTGTTTTGATTGAATCTATATGCATGATAATGTTCTGAATATGCTAACACGTTTCGTAGTACGCACCTTCCTGAAAAGGGTGACATTGGGAGCATGGAAGCTGGAAAAGCATTTGGTTCCTCCTGGCATTAAGGAAGAAGGATGAAGGAAGAGAAGTAGAATACTAGTTGGGGTTTTGTTTATATACAGATTATAAATTTATGGTGAAGGTGGAGCTGAATTAAGGGAGGGAGGCAAGTAGATGCCTGCATATGATATGCTTGCCTGAGTGCTTTGCATAAGTCAAAAACTCAAAGCCAACCCCTCTTATCATATAATAATCATAAGAGGTGAAAAAAGAAAGAGATACATAAATAAAATTAAAAATAAAAAGGAGTATTAGTATCTTAGTTATATAAAATAAAATTTAAAGAAGAATTCCATCATGAATAAATGAAACACTCTGACACATAAGTTCACATCAATATACGTTTTGGTATATATCAGTTTAAAGTCAATGATTCTTTTTATTATTATTTATAAATGCTTGGGCAGGAAGTTAAGCAATGTAAGGTGGCCAATGTATTGCATGTTCAAGGAAGCAACTTGTGAACTAAAAAAAATTATCGATGAAGAATTAATTAATTTAATTGGAGTAATGTCAACTCTATCAATTTAAATTTATCTACAGAGAAAAATAATTGGAGAGAACATAAGGTCAAATGTGTATTATACTTTTATATATAGAGAGACATGGCAGGCAGTTCTAAGTTTCTAACAATGGCGAAGTTGTTCTGCTTCTACTAAAATTTCTTTAGGTTCAACAAACGAAGTTGAAGTCAAATCTGCAGATACGAACAATGGCTGCCACGAAAAGGTAAGATGGTTTCATATGAAAAAATCTTGCAAGCAGTTTTGATTCTTGAAGGTTTTTGCTTCAGTGCAAGTGATCGGATTAATTATAACATATATTTTAATAGTTATGTTTA
Organism: Prunus persica; assembly: GCF_000346465.2. Lineage (NCBI taxonomy): Eukaryota > Viridiplantae > Streptophyta > Magnoliopsida > Rosales > Rosaceae > Prunus > Prunus persica. The sequence continues at coordinate 20,364,031 of NC_034011.1, read as the reverse complement.
TTAATTTGTAGGCCTGGAGATGTTGCCAGCGTCGACGTCTACACCGCAAAAGGTCTCCTCAGCGTAGGTCACCGTTATCTGGATGTCAGGTGTGGTTGATCTTGAAATAAAGGGATCAATGCCATGAGTTTAATTCAATTCAAGATCAAAACTAATGAGACATAGAAAAACAGAAGAAGAAAAAAAAATTGTGGGTTCTTGATTTTTGAGCTATTAATTTGTATAATCAAGTCTTGATTACAGTTTCGGCTGAGTTTCACAGGATTTAGAAAAGAAAAAAGAAAACAATGAGAGATGATCCTTTTAGGCTTTCTGATCCAATGCTAAAAGAAATTTTTTATATTAATAGGACCGTTGAGGAGTTCAACAAGAGCCACGTTGAAAATGCCTTGAACATTCCTTACATGTTCATCACAGAAGAAGGTAATGTATTTTCTGCTAGCCTCCTTGCTTTCGTCCCTGTTTATAATGACATCCGCACGATAATAAAGTGCGGACATCCAGATGAGATATGTATATGTATGATAATAATTAGGTTTTGTTTTGTTTTCTTGTGTTAATAAGCAGGTAGAGTGAAAAACCCTGAATTTCTCACCCAAATTTCCTCAATTCTCAAGAAACAGGACCACTTGGTCGTGGTATAATTATAAAACTTATGATTTTCCTTCTTCCTTTCACGAGAACTCTCATCTGATCAGTCCCGAATTTTTTTTACTTTTTATTTGAAGGGTTGCAACAGTGGAGGCAGATCACTTAAAGCTTGTGTTGATCTTCTCAATGAAGTAAGTTTTTCTGGTACTGGCCTGCCTTTGTTTATCAGTTAATTATATCATGAATTTCATTTTCCTGGTTTTTATTATTTTTTTCATAAAATTATAATTTGAAGGGGAAATTTTATCAAAATTGGAAAATTAATTGCAGGGTTTCCAGCATGTGACGAACATGGAGGGGGGCTACTCTGCATGGGTGGACAGTGAACTTGCCCATGACAAACCCACTGAAGACTTAAAAGTCGCTTGCAAGTTCCGTCCTTGAAATTTATGCAACTTTAATTTGTTCAAACTATAAAACGATTAGTACCACGATATATGTCTCTATAGAGGTGGGATTCACGTGATGTAAGTGGATTTCAGTTGAAATAATATGATTTGTAGATGTCGTACATGTAATGTTACTTTTTGTGAAATGTCTTAAGATCACTTCTCTATTGTAAATTGGTTTTGGACCTTGCTTGAGTAAGGCGTAATTCATTTCAAGTAATAAAAATACAAAAAGTAATGGCTTATTTGTAGCAATGGTCCCTTAACTATACCTCGGAGTTACATTTTGGTCACTCAACTACAAAAATAGTTACAGAGGTCACTCAATTAGGTGTTGTATTGCACCATTTTGGTCACTCAATCCCAATCCCTATCTCTCTTTCACATTGGGCATCCATCCCCCGCCCGTATTCCTCAAAATACTCCAGACCCAATTCTCACCCTCTGATCCCTTCCTCACCTACCTTCCCGCAAAAACTTAAAAAGCCTATAATTTAAAAACAATTATTAGCAGTTTAAAAATATGGAGATCTCCCATGAGCTCACATGAGAAAGCATGAAGTGCTCTCTCTATCTCCAATTAGCTCACATGAGAAAGCATGAAGTGGTCTCTCTCTCTCTCTCTCTCTCTCTC